>NC_074689.1:25268001-25568001 GCF_029448725.1 Salvelinus fontinalis
TCCTCTCTCTCCTTCTCTCTTCCCCCTCCCCTCTCTCCTTCTCTCCTCCCTCTCCTCTCTCTTCTTCTCTCCTCTCTTCTTCTCTCCTCTCTATCCTTCTCTCCTTCTCTCCTCTCTCTCCTTCTCTCCTCTCTCTCTTCTCTCGTTCCATCCTCTCTCTCCTCTCTCCTTCTCTCCCCTTCTCTCCTCTTTCCTTTTCTTCCTGCTACAGATTGAGTCTTTCAAACTCAACTTCTGCGAGAACGCCTGCTCTCGCACGGCTCACGGCGCCGACATCATAACCTGGCCAGCCCCAGACAACAGCCCCTCACTCCTGCAACCCAGTGTCTCTCTCAATGACTTCCTGTCCTCCGCGGCTACCCCTGCTGCCCCCAACCCCCTCCCTCTTCCCCCCGTCGGGGCATGGGGCAACGGCAGACTAGCAGGACTCGGATCATGACCCTCAACCCCACACCCCAGTTCCAAACACCTCTACCTTCCTATGATCTCATTCATGTATCATGTTATTCCGCCTACCCTGCGCTACCTACCTACCGCTGTCCTGTTCCCATTGGCTGAGCTGACATTGTACATACAGTAGAACAAGCTTCAGGCAGGATGGGATATCAATGGGAGGGGAACGGAGGCTTGCCATGTTCTCTCTGATTTGTCTGGTTGTGCTAACCTTGTATTAATGTGCTCGGAGGACTTTCCTAGGATCATGGTTTTCCGTTGGTCCCTCTGATCAGGTGATGGGCTGTGTATATGAACCGTTTCCTTCCTGGCTTTATGACAACAGCGCTCATTTTAGATCATGTTTCCTGGTCTCTACAAGAGCAGATCATGGCAGTCGCAGCATACAGTAGCAGACGCCAGTCATGTCCAGTATTACAGTACGTACTAGTGCCGTTTTAGTGAGAGCGTAATCTACCAGGCAACAGCGGCCTTGAACAAACCTGTTTGCTTCGTACAGACACCCCCATAGACACTACCCAATGGGAAACCCTCCTAGACTCACCTGTGTGCTACGTACGCAGAGTAGTATGTGTGTAGCACCCCTTTACTTGTGAGCATGTAGGGCTGCTGTGTGTTCCCAATAACCATTGATTATTCACTCAGTATTCACTAACCATCGACTCACTCACTGGTTCACCTCCCTCCTCTCTTCACTGTCCATCATCAGAGCATTTGAAACTAGTAGACTGTTTGAACAGTAGGCTATTTAACTCTCTTTAATCTCTGTGTTTGAGTGAATTCTGCTGTAACAATGAGCTGTGGTGTTCTGTTCTGTTTACTTTCTATCTCTCTCTCTGGACTTTGGTTTATTTTCCTCATCTGTTTTGGTAGAAGGTTTTTCTCATCGTTTCCTTCTTTATTTGTATTCTTTCTCGTACAAGCAATACGCTGGATGGTCTGTTTACCGTTAGGACTCTTCTTGAATACACACAAACGTTTTTTTCTTTCTTGAAACAAAGGCACACAGTCATGAAGACGCAACTCTGTTTCGGGCTTTGAGACCGAGGAAGCATGTCGGGAATGTGAGGAGGGAGATGAAGACGGATAAAATAGAGAGACAACAAACACTGAGGCGTAGTGAAAGACGTGTCCACTTCAGTGTGTTAAAACAACAATGTGATGGCAAGGGAACATTCGATGTTCAGAACAGTTTGCGTATATAATATGCCAACATTTTTACATTTTGCGCATATAATATGCACAAACTGTTCTGAACATTGAATGTTCCACTGTCAGAATAGTAGTCTGGGAAAGTTCAAGAAAGTAGAGTTTGGAAGCTTTTATTTTGAATACAGTACAAGGGACTTGTGTGAAGATGAGTCATTTGAAGGGAAGGGTCTTGGAAATTGGTGAAGCTGTGTGTCTTGTACGTTCCTCCTGTCCTGTTTACCTGAAACTGGGATGGTACTCGGGCTGGAAGCTCAAGCTGATGGACCCTTGTCCCTGGAGAGTAACAGACCCGTCAAGCCGCCTGGTGGCTCTGTAGTCTGATTAGGATTTACAAGAATTCTATTTTATAACTAGTCCTTGTTGTTGTTCCATTTCAGCTCTTTTCTGAGGGTTCTGGTCAGGTGTTTCTGGACAGTTATAAGTGGACTAGCTGAAGGACTTCTTTTGTCAGGCTATTGGCAGTGGAACATTCGATGTGGCTTATTGTACATGTAGCAATGTATCCAACGATTGCCTCCAATTGCTTTTTTTAGTGCATGGCCAGGTAATATCATGCCCAGAGCAGAAAGCCTATGTGCATTATGACTTGCAGTGTTGTGGTTCAGTATATTTGTCCTTGGGGGCAAATCATAGTCAGTGGTTTATCTTTCCTTATTATTGCGTTCTTTGCTTTAGACAGTGGGCAGGAAGAAAATCAGAGGCTGTCCATTTTGCCTGAAAATTCTATTGCAGTTTGGTATATAATTCAGCTATAACACCAGTTTGGTATATAATTCAGCTATAAGTTCATCGTGTTTATTTGTGTTGTACTCAAAATGAGGACAGAACATTGAGTAATGTTCTGTTCTGCCCCCCCCCACCCCCCACGCCTCGCTAATTCAAGTCAAAATGTAGACCTCCTAAAAGTAGCACCAACACTCCAAAATGTGCAAGAATAATACAACCAACATTTTTAATATCCTCTTAAATCAGAGGTATGGAAACTATTAAAAACACCTTAAAGGCTTGAATATATCAAAGAGGATTCACTGTGATGGAAATCTGTATTTGATTGAAGGTAGAGCTATCCCTGGATATGTCTGCAATGCATAAGGGCCACTTAACGAACACAGTTAAGGAGCTTTGCACTCTCCTGTACAGCATAGAACTGTATTTCATCTTGATGGCCTCCCATTTTGCTCCTAGGACCACCATGAAATATTGTTTGAGGGTAACAATCTTTTGAGATGTGTGGAATAATCCCCAGAGCCAAATGTTTTAAGAAAATAGACTATACATTTTATTGTTATCAACAATATTTTATTTCGAAATTCTATAGGTTTCTAGATAGTGATATTTGAGCGGTTTGTCGTGCATCAGAGGAGCGTCTGCTGAGGTGGATCGTAGTTTGGCCTCTGGTGCCACGTTCCTCGTCTGATGGGGACATTTCCTCCTTGTGCCTGTCCACAACCACTTTCACTATCTCTTTCACCCCTGGTCTTCATGTTCTCTTTGAGATCGCACGCGGTTGTTTAGAAATATAGATTTAGACTGTTTATACACTATTTCGCCACAGCAACAAAAACAATATGAAAACAACAATTGGGGGGGGGGGGGGGGGGGGGGTTATAAGGATGTTAAGTATAACTTTTATGTTCATCTACCTTGAACAGATTTAATGGTAATGAGTAATATTAATTATTATTATTGTTGAGCAAGTCTACCTTTTTTCCAAGAAAAGGGGAGGCTAAAGTGAAAGAATGTTCTGGAGATTTAGTGTACTAAAGAAACAACACTTTTTCTATGTGTATTTATCTTGTGTATTTATCTTGTGTTCCCATTGGTGCGTGGTGGTGGTGTCAGTGGGGGAGTGTTAGAGGGCTTATGGAAGGCATAGTGGGGTCTGGTCCAGTTTGTGCATTGCTGTCTATTGAACAGCCTTTCTTTCACAAATTGTAAGAGTTTTGTTAACTTTCACATAACCTTTGTCCATCCCCACAACCCCAATCTTAAGAAAGTAAAATACTGTTATTTACAGGAGGACCTTTTTAGATGTGATTTTGACATTGTAGGATACAGTGACGACCTCGCGTTGATTTGAAAACAAGATACATGTAACATGAAAGGGTTTGAAACTAATATGTATGAATTGCACTGTATAACATACCGTTACAAAATGCGTGGAAGAGGGATTAGAAATCAGAGTTTGTATCGGTCATTTAGTAACATTGCTCCCCTCGCCCTCCACACACACACACACACACACACACACACACATACACATACACATACACATACACATACACGTACACGTACACAAACACACACTGCCCTGGAGTATAATGGAAAGCTCCACGTCCTAACACACCTTTGTGTAAGACTAACAGCAGCTGTCAGGTTTGGCTTGTGTTGTACTTAGAGCTCTCCAGTGATGCAACAACCAGTGAGCTCCATAGATCTGCTTCTAGCTGTTAGTTCACACAAAGTGTACTAATAGAAAACCACTATTTAAGAGCAGAAACAATTGGGATGTGTTAGGATGACTTATGTCAGTCGCAGAATTTGTCATTGGTGCAGATTTAATTTTGTCTTGATTTTTCATTCATTTAGAATTTATTTTTGGGTTTTGAAATGAGTGTTTGTTGTGGTTAATTATTCATTAGTGATGTGATTATTAAAAATGTAATAAAATACAAATGTTTAAGATATTGTGCTTGCCTTTTGATTAATTACGTAGTCCTCTCTGCCACAGATGAGCCATACATTTTGACACATTCCCTTTGGAGAATTGTTGATTATGACTGCAATTGATTAGTGAAGAGCAGCGAAATGGTATTGTAGAAGTGAGTCCTATCTGTCGGAAGACAATCTCACATTAACTATGGGGGCTAGGTGCTGAGGAGTATTTTCCATGTTAATACAGGAGTAATAAAGGCCTAGTGTGTATGCTAGTGCATGACAGCAATATTTGGAGATGACTGGAGCTGAACAATCTTAAATTAAAGTAAATGTATTTTTGTGTGACCGCAAAGAAACATTATTGGCTTTGGGGAAAACTGTTGGCCTATAATCGGCCAATAAATGTCAGCTATAGTCTCATATACTCTTGTATTTTTGACAAGCATATCTCCCTATGAGACAATAAATTAATAATTCACTCCTCCACCAAGCAACCTGGATGCAAATGAGGATGATGGGACTAGGCCTCACATGAGAAAAGTCTACCCTCTATTTCCTTTTATAAATATCTGTCTGGTGCACATATAATAAGTCCTTTGTAGTTTTTCGCTTCGATGTAAGCCTAACCCATACAGAAAAAATATTGGAATATATTTAAATACAATTGAAATATATGTAAATATATTGGGTAATGTATTTATCAAATACCTAAATAAATTAACATTAAAATATGTGTGTAAAATACACAGTCTGTCACGCCCTGGCCTTAGTTATCTTTGTTTTCTTTATTATTTTAGTTAGGTCAGGGTGTGACATGGGGAATGTATGTGTTTTTTGGATTGTTTAGGGGTTTTGTATGTTTAATGGGTCAGTGTCTTGTCTAGTTGTTTGTATGTCTATGGCTGCCTAGATTGGTTCTCAATTAGAGGCAGCTGTGGTTCATTGTCTCTGATTGAGAGCCATATTTAAGGCAGCCATAGGCATTTGGGTTTTGTGGGTAATTGTCTATGTTCTATGTAGCATGTGTGCACTTAGTTTGTTTTAGTTTCACGTTTGTTTTTTGTTCGTTTAGTAAGTGTTTGTTTTTCTTCATTAAAAGATGTCTTTTTTCCACGCTGTGCCTTGGTCCACTCATTCGTCTCATAACGATCGTGACACAGTCACATCTCACAACCTTCTCTAACCTGATGGTAATGCTATTGACTTTTGGCATTAGGTTCACAAAGTGGGCATTGCATGCAAAGTTGGATCAGAAAGTGAATTACGTAGCTAGCCTATTATCCCATTCCTTGAGGTATATCTGCTACTTATTAAACATAATAAGACGAAAGAGACATGTGAATCTATAACATATCTGTAAATATATTTTCCAGTGAGCTGTCAATCACAATTTTAAATGTTCCCAAGCCCAATGGAGCAAGATACCTGCCAAAAGGTTGACCGTACGTATTGTTAGGATTTTAAGAAAATACGTACGGAAATTGTTAGGATTGTAAGAAAAGCCATGCGTGAAACTTGAAAAGTAAACGTGAAATTTGTGAACATACTAACACTATGTTACGATTACGGACTAACATTTTAGGCTTCAACAAATGTTGTGATGTACAATAATACCTTTCAGAGTTTTTGACAGTTTCATATCAAAACAAAACGTACACCAAACGGACTGTGAGGAGTGCTACGCGAACACGCATAACACAGTATAAAAAACTGGAAGCCAGGGAAATCAGAAAGAGGTATCCTGCACGTTTCAAGTTAAAGTCTCCATTCTCTACTACTCCTCAGTTGACTTCACATTTAGGTAGCTAATGTCATGGATTTGTTTGCGAGTGCAAGTCTAGACAGCACTCGCTGTATTATGCCAACAACAGTGAAGTTCCAGTCCGCTAGGTGTATCTCTACAGCATGGATATATCTCTAGGTGACGTGGACATCCCCATGCCTACACCTTATAAAAATAGGATTAATTCAATATTGCACCATCTAATTCTCTGGGCTCTGTCTGCAAACATAACCAGTAGTATCTACCAGGAATAATGAATCATAACCAGTAGTGTCTACCAGGAATAATGAATCATAACCAGTAGTATCTACCAGGAATAATGATTCATAACCAGTAGTATCTACCAGGAATAATGAATCATAACCAGTAGTATCTACCAGGAATAATGAATCATAACCAGTAGTATCTACCAGGAATAATGACTCATAACCAGTAGTATCTACCAGGAATAATGAATCATAACCAGTAGAATCTACCAGGAATAATGAATCATAACCAGTAGAATCTACCAGGAATAATGAATCATAACCAGTAGTATCTACCAGGAATAATGAACCATAACCAGTAGTATCCACCAGGAATAATGAATCATAACCAGTAGTATCTACCAGGAATAATGAATCATAACCAGTAGTATCTACCAGGAATAATGACTCATAACCAGTAGTATCTACCAGGAATAATGAATCATAACCAGTAGTATCTACCAGGAATAATGAATCATAACCAGTAGTATCTACCAGGAATAATGAATCATAACCAGTAGAATCTACCAGGAATAATGAATCATAACCAGTAGAATCTACCAGGAATAATGAATCATAACCAGTAGTATCTACCAGGAATAATGAACCATAACCAGTAGTATCCACCAGGAATAATGAATCATAACCAGTAGTATCTACCAGGAATAATGAATCATAACCAGTAGTATCTACCAGGAATAATGAACCATAACCAGTAGTATCTACCAGGAATAATGAATCATAACCAGTAGTATCTACCAGGAATAATGAATCATAACCAGTAGTATCTACCAGGAATAATGAATCATAACCAGTAGTATCTACCAGGAATAATGAATCATAACCAGTAGTCTCTACCAGGAATAATGAATCATAACCAGTAGCAAATGTGGCAGGGCTTGCAAACCATTACAGACTACAAAGGGAAGCACAGACGCGAGCTGCCCAGTGACACGAGCCTACCAGACGAGCTAAATCACTTCTATGCTCGCTTCGAGGCAAGAACACTGAGGCATGCATGAGAGCATGAGAGCAAGCGGTACCGGAGTGCCAAGTCTAGGACAAAAAGGCTTCTCAACAGTTTTTACCCCCAAGCTATAAGACTCCTGAACAGGTAATCAAATGGCTACCCGGACTATTTGCATTGTGTGCCCCCCAACCCCTCTTTTTACACTGCTGCTACTCTCTGTTTATCATATATGCATAGCTACTTTAACGTACATACTACATTCATGTACATACTACCTCAATTGGGCCGACCAACCAGTGCTGGCTAACCGGGCTATCTGCATTGTGTCCCGCCCGCCACCCGCCAACCCCTCTTTTACGCTACTGCTACTCTCTGTTCATCATATATGCATAGTCACTTTAACCATATCTACATTTACATACTACCTCAATCAGCCTGACTAACCGGTGTCTGTATGTAGCCTTGCTACTGTATATAGCCTGTCTTTTTACTGTTGTTTTATTTCTTTACCTACCTATTGTTCACCTAGTACCTTCTTTGCACTATTGATTAGAGCCTGTAAGTAAGCATTTCACTGTAAGGTCTACACCTGTTGTATTCAGCGCACGTGACAAATAGACTTTGATTTGATTTTTAGTATCTACCAGGAATTAATAATCATAACCCATAGTATCTACCCGGAATAATGAATCGTATCCAGTAGTATCTACCTTTGATAATGAATCGTATCCAGTAGTATCTACCTTTGATAATGAATCGTATCCAGTAGTATCTACCTTTGATAATGAATCGTATCCAGTAGTATCTACCTTTGATAATGAATCGTATCCAGTAGTATCTACCTTTGATAATGAATCATAACCAGTAGTATCTACCAGGTAGTCTAGTGGTTAGAGCGTTGGACTAGTAACCGCAAGGTTGCAATATCACATCCCTGAGCTGACAAGGTAAAACGTCTTTCTTCCCCTGAAAAAGGCAGTTAACCCACTGTTCACCAGTAGGCCGTCATTGAAAATGAGAATTTGTTCTTAACCGACTTGCCTAGTTAAATAAAGGCTAAAAAAATTAATGAATCATAATCAGTAGTATCTACCAGGAATAATGAATCATCACCAGGAATAATGAAACAGAATAATAATAGATGTTTGGTGAATCTATTAATTATTTATGACCACTTATGTAGAATATTTAGATATTTATTTCATTTCTCAAAATCTGGCCAACGCATATTCTGTAGGTTAATATGAATTTAAAATATTTTTACATGATTTATATGAATCGGGTCATGAACATATTGACTTTGAAATGAACACGGGAGAGGTTAAACGTCGTGGCATAAGCTTATTCCCACACTGTTGCAGTGGTCTTAGGTAGTCTCCGTATAGGCTCTTCCCTCCATCACGACACTGCTGCCCAGTTGAAGAGCTTGTGATCTCCATGCAGCACAACACATCTTCGGAAAAGCAGCTCTCAGAAGATGCCCTTCTGGAGGCATGCAGCCATAAAGTCTTTTTACCCTAATGTAGGCCTATTTGCCTACTAGCCAAGTAAAGTGCAGGGCATGCATGACGCGTGCGACGAGTCATTCCAACAGAGTCTTTGGGTTCGCGCCCAGGCTGGGCTGGGTTCGCGCCCAGGCTCTGTTGCAGCCGGCCGCAACCGGGAGGTCCGTGGGGCGACGCACAATTGGCATAGCGTCGTCCGGGTTAGGGAGGGTTTGGCCGGTAGGGATATCCTTGTCTCAGTATGTAAAAATGTAATAAAATGTATGCACTCTACTGTAAGTCGCTCTGGATAAGAGCGTCTGCTAAATGACTAAAATGTAAAATATTTGAACATTTAATTCATCATTCATTCAGTTCAGTCAGTCAGTATGTCATCCATTCAGCCATTTGTCTGAGTTGCAATAGGAACTAAATAAAAAATAATAGAACAGCCTTATCTATTTGTTTATTTAAATCCATGTGTGTATTCAAAATTATCTAAATACGCCAAAGTTCTTTAGCCTATCACTTGAATAATTCTGTGTTTAATTTAGTCCTATCCAATTTAAAAATAGGCCTTCAACTTGTAGGCATTGCAATTTAGACCATCATTTTGGGGACTGGTGTCTTGAGGAATAATTTAAATGTAATTGTGTTTTATAACTGTTTTTATTATAGGGCTCCCCTTAAAAAGAGACCCTAGCTCACAGTCCTCTAAATATATTCTCTAAATAAATGTTAAACAAAATAGTTGTATTTGTATTTATTATGGATCCCCATTAGCTGCTGCCAAGGCAGCTTCACAGTCCCATCTGTTCCATAAGGTGGTTTTTTAAATCTAATTTTACTGCTTGCATCGGTTACTTGATGTGGAATAGAGTTCCATGTAGTCATGGCTCTATATAGTACTGTGTGCCTCCCATAGTCTGTTCTGGACTTGTCGTCTGCAATTATCCTCAGTAATTTTCCATCCAGATTGTCAGACCCCGGTGGCTTGTCATTGTTGATAGACAACAATGAAATTATGCAATTATATGGCCATTGAATAACACACAACAGCATGGCATATGTAGATGGCGGAATAGGCCTAGCCTAAATCATATTTACTTTCTATTTTCCAGCTCAGGTGGTTATTCTAGACAAGGCTCTTCTGTGTCTTTATCATTCTCACACAATTCATTTGCTGAAGGCCCAAGCCTATACTACACCATCTACTGGTGTAACGTTCTAAAATAAGCTCTAGACTTTTATTTTGGAAGCTGCAAAGTTACTCTAATATCTGGGCTAGAGTTGCTTTATTGACTAGTTAACTCCAACTAGCTACGTTTGGTTCATGTCCACTACAGATGCCACATTACTGACAAAAGTTTGTATGTATAAAAAAGATCTGTAACCGAGTAAAGGGAGACGTAAAGTAAGAAAAAGAAAAAATCTCTCTCTCTCTCTATATATATATACCCACAAAATGTAAATGAACAAAAAAAGTGTATGTTAATTCGTAGTCGTAATGTAGTACATTTACAAATCTAATTTAAAGTTTACATTTCATCACATGGCTTTTCTTATGATCCTAACAATTTACATATGGATTTTCTTACAATCCTAACGATAAGTACATTCAACCTTTTGGCAGCTATCTCCCTCCATAGAGGCCTGCCTAGTCCAACTGACAGAGCGACCGTTACTATTCAAAAAAACTACATCTGACGAAGGAGATGAGCAGTCATTGCCAAAAGATTTCTCATGGAAAATTGCATTTTATTTAATTACATATTCATAACATTGACTTAAAATATATTTCCACCTGGGGTGACAGAGGAAGAAAATAAATTGTTCAGAACTGCTTGCAAGCAAGAGTTTATCGAGCTGGTAATGTTAACGTTAGTTAAAACAGCTAACGTTAGCTTTAGCTTACCAGTTGCCACCAACTGCCACCAACTGACCAAGGTAAGAATAATTGTTTTGGAAATATATGTGTTTAGTTAATATGATGTAGGTATCAAATACAATGTAATTGTCAAAGCTAGCTAGTTCATGTTAAATGTTCTTGGTTAGCAAGTTAGTTATCGTTACATAACATACTTGCACGACTATAGTAACGTTACCCAGGCGGATAGGAGCGTTGTGCCAGTAACGTTAACCGAAAGATTGCTGGATCAAATCCACGAGTTGACAAGGTAAAAATCTGTATTTTTGCACCTCTGATTCAGAGGGGTTGGGTTAAATGCGGAAGACACATTTAAAAACATGTTTTCGCTTTGTCATTATGGGGTATTGTGTGTAGATTGTTGAGGAATATTTATTTTTAAAATGTATTTTAGAATGAGGCTGTAAGGAAGCAAAATGTAGAAACAGTCAAGGGGACTGTGTACTTTCAGAAAGCACTGTATACGATAATGAAGCAATTATACAATCAATTTGACTTTATTTTTTACCAATCTAACGCCATAACAACATAATGGTAATCAATTATTTGAATGGTAAATCTCTATTGATAAACTGGGTAAATCAAGTTGTAGTCTAGGCTTATTAACAATACAGGTGAATGCATATGTGATGTGCATATATGTAGCAGAATTAGAAATTGTGTTTTTTACATTCGATAAAAGTAGAGACCCAGAACTAGAAAATTGTATATCATGCACTCCAGTTGAGGAACAATGTAATTAAAAGTTGATGAACTTTTAACCCCACAGAAGAGCTACTGGAGAACTATTGTGTGTCTACACCCATTCAGAATCAAAAACAGAAAGTGTCGATATAAATATATTATATAAATATTTTATTATTATTATTAGAAGATTCTTACCCAGACACACTTGTCCAAATGTATGGGTCATGTGAAGGAAATGGTCTCTATTGTCTAGACATGTACACATGTTCATGAAATACAATAGATGGCCTTAATCACCCTCAAGACACACCTGGCTAACTTGATGGGTCATGTAATCATCAGGGATGCAAACTAGTCACCTTTCAGCGAAATTCGCCGTTTTGATTCCAAAATAGGTGACCTACGTGATTCGTGTAGATACGATGCGAAAAGTTTAGGCGGGGGGGGGGGGGGGGGGGGGGGGGTCTTTGGATCACTACTGGCAGTATGCGAATGAAACAGCATTAGCACGCGTTGAAAGAGCGGAGAGTGGAATGGCATGGCAGTTTACCAGCTACAGCAGCGCGTCCCGGGAATGATTACGAAGAGGTAGGTGAGAAGCCTGACCACGGAGACAGGAGTGAGGAAGCGTACTTCATGAGCTGTAACCGAAAACAACTGGCATTTGGAAAGTTTGAAGTGAGGGAGAAAGTGTGGTGGAACAAGTATTGTTAGCATTGTTATGTATCTTGCTACAGTAGCTGGATCGTATTCTCCGTTAGCTAGCCAGAGAAATGTTGAGCAACATTAGCCAATTTAACTGATCAAATCATTTAGTTTATGATGGGAAAATTAGCTAACAGCTAACGTTACAACTAGAGGTCGACCGATTATGATTTTTCAAAGCTGATACCGATTATTGGAGGACCAAAAATGCCGATACCGATTAATCGGCCTATTTAATAAAAAAAAAAAAAAAAAAAGTGTATTTGTAATAATGACAGTTACAACAATACTGAATGAACACTTATTTTAACTTAATATAATACATCAATAAAATCAATTTAGCCTCAAATAAAATGAAACATGTTCAATTTGGTTTAAATAATGCAAAAACAAAGTGTTGGAGAAGAAAGTAAAAGTGCGATATGTGCCATGTAAAAAAGCTAACGTTTAAGTTCCTTGCTCAGAACATGAGAACATATGAAAGCTGGTGGTTCCTTTTAACAGGAGTCTTCAATATTCCCAGGTAAGAAGTTTTAGGTTGTAGTTATTATAGGACAATTTCTCTCTATACGATTTGTATTTCATATACCTTTGACTATTGGATGTTCTTATAGGCACTTTAGTATTGCCAGTGTAACAGTATAGCTTCCGTCCCTGTCCTCACCCCTACCTGGGCTCGAACCAGGAACACATCGACAACAGCCACCCTCGAAGCAGCGTTACCCATCGCTCCACAAAAGCCGCAGCCCTTGCAGAGCAAGGGGAACAACCACTCCAAGTCTCAGAGCGAGTGACGTTTGAAACGCTATTAGCGCGCACCCCGCTAACTAGCTAGCCATTTCACATCGGTTACACCAGCCTAATCTCGGGAGTTGATAGGCTTGAAGTCATAAACAGCTCAATGCTTGAAGCACAGCGACGAGCTGCTGGCAAAATACACGAAAGTGCTGTTTGAATGAATACTTACGAGCCTTCTGGTGCCTACCATCGCTCAGTCAGACTGCTCTATCAAATCATAGACTTAGTTATAACATAACACACAGAAATACGAGCCTTAGGTCATTAATATGGTTGAATCCGGAATCTATCATCTCGAAAACAAGACGTTTATTCTTTCAGTGAAATACGGAACCTTTCCGTATTTTATCTAACGGGTGGCATCCATAAGTCTAAATATTCCTGTTACATTGCACAACCTTCAATGTTATGTCATAATTACGTAAAATTCTGGCAAATTAGGCGGCCCAAACTGTTGCATATACCCTGACTCTGCGTGCAATGAACGCAAGAGAAGTGACACAATTTCACCTGGTTAATATTGCCTGCTAACCTGGATTTCTTTTAGCAAAATATGCAGGTTTAAAAATATATACTTCTGTGTATTGATTTTAAGAAAGGCATTGATGTTTATGGTTAGGTATAGTAGCGCAACGATTGTGCTTTTTTCGCAAATGCGCTTTTGTTAAACCATCCCCCGTTTGGCGAAGTTGGCTGTCTTTGTTAGGAAGAAATCGTATTCACAGAGTTCGCAACGAGCCAGGTTAGCGGGCAATATTAACTAAATATGCAGGTTTAAAAATATATACTTGTGTATTGATTTTAAGAAAGGCGTTGATGTTTATGGTTAGGTACACATTGGAGCAAGACAGTCCTTTTTCGCGAATACGCACTGCATCGATTAGATGCAACGCAGGACACGCTAGATAAACTAGTAATATCATCAACCATGTGTAGTTAACTAGTGATTATGATTGATTGATTGTTTTTTATAAGATAAGTTTAATGCTAGCTAGCAACTTACCTTGGCTTCTTACTGCATTCGCGTAACAGTCTCCTCGTGGAGTGCAATGTAATCAGGTGGTTAGAGCGTTAGACTAGTTAACTGTAAGTTTGCAAGATTGAATCCCCGAGCTGACAAGGTAAAAATCTGTCATTCTGCCCCTGAACAAGGCAGTTAACCCACCGTTCCTAGGCCGTCATTGAAAATAAGAATGTGTTCTTAACTGACTTGCCTAGTTAAATAAAGGATAAATAAAGGTGAAGAGAAAAAAAAAAGATTTCTGATTGTTATGAGAACTTGAAATCGGCCCTAATTAATCGCCAATTCCGATTAATCGGTCGACCTCTAGTTACAACATCAGATGAGCTAACGTTAGTAACCTAACCATTCGCTATAATATTAACTGGTATACGACTCCTTGCCATTCCTCAAGTTATGACATGTTAGTTTCTTACTGGACCCTGGCAATCTGTGTGAAATGTTAAAAAGTTAACAAACTAACTAGAGTACTATCGGTGAACTAATGTTTTCCCTCTACAGTACAGTGGGGCAAAAAAGTATTTAGTCAGCCACCAATTGTGCAAGTTCTCCCACTTAAAAAGATGAGAGAGGCCTGTAATTTTCATCATAGGTACACTTCAACTATGACAGACAAAATGAGGGGGGAAAAAATCCAGAAAATCACATTGTAGGATTTTTAATGAATTTATTTGCAAATTATGGTGGAAAATAAGTGTTTGGTCACCTACAAACAAGCAAGATTTCTGGCTCTCACAGACCTGTAACTTCTTCCTTAAGAGGCTCCTCTGTCCTCCACTCGTTACCTGTATTAATGGCACCTGTTTGAACTTGTTATCAGTATAAAAGACACCTGTCCACAACCTCAAACAGTCACACTCCAAACTCCACTATGGCCAAGACCAAAGAGCTGTCAAAGGACACCAGAAACAAAATTGTAGACCTGCACCAGGCTGGGAAGACTGAATCTGCAAAAGGTAAGCAGCTTGGTTTGAAGAAATCAACTGTGGGAGCAATTATTAGGAAATGGAAGACATACAAGACCACTGATAATCTCCCTCGATCTGGGGCTCCACGCAAGATCTCACCCCGTGGGTCAAAATGATCACAAGAACGGTGAGCAAAAATCCCAGAACCACATGGGGGGACCTAGTGAATGACCTGCAGAGAGCTGGGACCAAAGTAACAAAGCCTACCATCAGTAACACACCACGCCGCCAGGGACTCAAATCCTGCAGTGCCAGACGTGTCCCCCTGCTTAAGCCAGTACATGTCCAGGCCCGTCTGAAGTTTGCTAGAGAGCATTTGGATGATCCAGAAGAAGATTGGGAGAATGTCATATGGTCAGATGAAACCAAAATAGAACGTTTTGGTAAAAACTCAACTCATCGTGTTGGGAACACAAAGAATGCTGAGTTGCATCCAAAGAACACCATACCTACTGTGAAGCATGGGGGTGGAAACATCATGCTTTGGGGCTGTTTTTCTGCAAAGGGACCAGAACGACTGATCCGTGTAAAGGAAAGAATGAATGGGGCCATGTATCGTGAGATTTTGAGTTAAAACCTCCTTCCATCAGCAAGGGCATTGAAGATGAAATGTGGCTGGGTCTTTCAGCATGACAATGATCCCAAACACACCGCCCGGGCAACGAAGGAGGGGCTTCGTAAGAAGCATTTCAAGGTCCTGGAGTGGCCTAGCCAGTCTCCAGATCTCAACCCCATAGAAAATCTTTGGAGGGAGTTGAAAGTCCGTGTTGCCCAGCAACAGCCCCAAAACATCACTGCTCTAGAGGAGATCTGCATGGAGGAATGGGCCAAAATACCAGCAACAGTGTGTGAAAACCTTGTGAAGGCTTACAGAAAACGTTTGACCTCTGTCATTGCCAACAAAGGGTATATAACAAAGTATTAAGACAAACTTTTGTTATTGACCAAATACTTATTTTCCGCCATAATTTGCAAATAAATTCATAAAAAATTCTACAATGTGATTTTCTGGATTTTTTCCCTCATTTTGTCTGTCATAGTTGAAGTGTACCTATGATGAAAATTACAGGCCTCTCTCATCTTTTTAAGTGGGAGAACTTGGACAATTGGTGGCTGACTAAATACTTTTTTGCCCCACTGTATGTGGTTAATTTTCAGAATCAGAGAATTAGGTGAAAATGAGGCGTTGCTTGTTAAACAAGGGGATTCAGGGATCAAGTGTAGCTGGAGCTGGGCCTGGCTTAAGCTGGAAGCCACTATAGAGTTGAAAGGAACACCACACACTTTCCTTCCTTCTCACTTCTTCAATACAGTGGATAAAAAGGGGTATGCCAAGTGTACTCTCTGCCTGAAAGAGATCAATTATGCCAACAAAGGCTATCATGCTCTACTGGCACATCGTAGAACAGATGTCCCCAGGCAGAACGTGTACGATGTAATAATGTGCAGTGTAGCCCAAATATATTGTTTTTGTTGTGTTGAACTTGACAGTAACACGTGAGGGGATTATTAAATTTTTTACTCGGTGAACGTTATTTTTGCACACATGTAGCCTTGTGCACTTGATCGACGTCTACTATAGTGGACAGTATAATAGAGCAAAAATAGAATGCCTGTTTGTTTCATTCTATTTCTACTTTAAGATGTTTTTTTCACAAGTGCAATATTTAATTATAGTACCAAACTGTTTTTCAAGATCTATTATTGACAAATTATAGAAGTTTCAGTATACCGTGCGACACTGATCGAATTGTCTTGAAAGCGAAAGATGCACACCCGTAAAACATTTATATTTTGGTACTGGCTGGTAGAATTCCTCACTCTGTGGGATCAATCATCAGTGCTAGGCCAGCATGACTCCTTTTAGTATGCAAGAAGTAATTGTTATGAGCATGAAGACTAATTTCCATTATCTGTAAGTTCATGGACAATAATGCAAATCTTATTTAATGAGTACAGAGACAATTATTTTATATTTTAGCTTCACTGTCCTATTACAAATGGAGGTGAGTGTAGTTGTCTGGTTTGGCTCAATCACATGGGCAAGTCAGAATAACCTACAGAGTTGTGCAGTTCAGTGGAAAGATTGTAGGGGGTAAGGCTCTCCAAGACGTATACAAAGAGTGGAAACTGCTTTTGATCAAACACAACCTCCACGGAATAATCAATATGTAAAACTTGGCATAAGTGTGCAAAATCAGGTCTTTGCCTCTCAAAACCAAGAGAGCCACAAACAGTTTTGGCTGTGTTACCGACATCTGTTAAATGTTTAGTATATTTTTACATGTTATCCGACGTGTCACAACTGAAATTCCTTCATGGAAAAATAAAGTGATTCTATTCTTAACTGCCAAATATGCCCTTAAGGAAAGCTAATAATCACAGTACTGAAATTATGAAAGATCCCTTTCAGTAGGTACAGTACCAGTCAAAAGTTTGGACACACCTACTCATTCCAGGGTTTTTCTTTATTTGTAGTATTTTTTACATTGTTGAATAATAGTGAAGACATCAAAACTATGAAATAACAGATAGGGAATCATGTAGTAAACAAAAAGTGTGGTTGAGAGAATGCCAAGAGTGTGCAAAGCTGCCATCAAGGCAAAGGGTGGCCACTTTGAAGAATCTCAAATATAAAATACATTTGGATGTGTTTACACTTTTTTGGTTACTACATGATTCCATATGTGTTATTTCATAGTTTTGATGTCTTCACTATTATTCTACAATGTAGAAAATAGTAAAAATAAAGAAAAACCCTGGAATGAGTAGGTGTGTCCAAACTTTTGACTAGTACTGTATGTCAATAGATAAACACATTTTATAGAATGCGAGTGCTAGTGGGAAAGTCACTTTCTGTCCAGCATGCCACTGGGCCATGTGATTAGAAGTTAACTTGAGTTAAACAACCAAATTAGATTATGGAACATACCAGAAATATTTTATCAAAATGTCCTGTTCGTAATGGAATCAACAGCAACCCTGATAGATGTCTATACCAGACAGGAAAAACCTTTGGCGTACAGGTAACATGTTACAAGGAATACACATAGGGGCTATTTTAAATTTAGTTTATTCTTTATTCTACTCATGTTACATGGAGAATATAGAAAACTAAAGCACTACAGTCAGGACATTTTCAGAAAGGTCCATCCGAGAGCTTCACTCTTCATCATGTCCTTTCTGTGACAAAGAAGATAGATAAAGGTTGACAAAATGTACTTATGTATATTCTAAAAACGTTATTATTAAATACTGTTCTTCATTTAAAGGAACCATTATGTTTAAATTTTACAATCACATCTTACATCTTACAATAAATAATTTACAAAAACAGTTTTGTTTGCCATTGCACAGAAAGTGAACACTGAAACCATTATGCTTTTGAAATAATGTTTAAAAAATAGTTAAAAGTGAACAATAATCCAATTCATATTTGATTCTGTCTTATAATGAATGTACAAAACATTAGGAACACTTCATAATATTTAGTTGCAACCCCTTTTGCCCTCAGAACAGCCTCAATTAATCTCGTTCCACAGGGATGCTGGACCATGTTGACTCCAATGCTTTCCACAGTTGTGACAAGTTGGCTCGATGTCCTTTGGGTGGTGGACAATTCTTAATACACACAGGAAACTGTTGAGCGTGAAAAACCCAGCATCGTTGCAGTTCTTGACAAACTCAAACCGGTGCGCCTGGCACCTACTACCATACCCCGTTCAAAGGTACTTAAATCTTTTGTCTTTCCCATTCATCCTCTGAATGGCAAACATACACAATCCATGTCTCAACTGTCTTAAGGCTTAAAAATCCTTCTTTAACTGGGCTCCTCTCCTTCGTCTACACTGATTGAAGTGGACACAAATAAGGGATCATAGCTGTCACCTGGATAGTCTATGTCATGGAAAGCGCAGGTGTTCCTAATGTTTTGTACACTCAGTGAATATAAAAATATGTCATGTGAATGATAGTATAGCTGTTTGACATCAAATACTTACAAAGCTATTGAGGTAGAAGCTGTTGACATAGTTGACATGAGGGAATTTGCAAATTATAATCAATATAATTATTTTGATGGAAAGAACTGACCTGGGAGCTGGCATCACAACTCTTGACCTCACTCTTCATCCTTTCCTTTCTGTGACAGAAGATTGATTGATCATGAGTATTTTTTTTATATTACTGTGTGAAGGAAAACATTTTATACTGCCATATACTGTGTCCTTAAAATGATATGGTTGGAAACTTCAACAGGAATGTACAGTATGTATATTATGGTAAAAGGTTTACATTCGTTTTTAGAAATCTGTATTTTCAAAACCATCAGACCATCAAAAAAATCTCTTTTAAACCATTTCGTTTTGTGTTTTATATTGAAAGTCCACAGGTTTCTTTTGCTTCAATAGAGTGATCAGGGTCATGCAACTATAGTTTTCCTTTCCTACACATTCAGCAAAAAAAAGCTTCATTTTCAAGTTCCCGAGTGGCGCAGCGTTCTAAGGCTCTGCATCTCAGTGTTAGAGTTGTCACTACAGACGCTGGTTCAATTCCAGGCTGTATCACAACTGGCCGTGTTTGGGAGTCCCATAGGGTGGCGCACAATTGGCCCAGCGTCGCTGGGGTAAGCCGTTATTGTAAATAAGAATTTGTTCTTAACTGACTTGCAAAGGTAAAAAAAAACTTCAGATGACAACAGAAGTGCAATGCTATTTTGGGTAGCAGCTAAACAAGTAAATTAGGTATTTTTTGCAAAAACGATGCATGGTCATCATATTTCTCGTGTTTATCATAGAAGGAATGTAGCCAACTGTATTTCGTAATGTTTTGTTAATCTTGCATTTTACCAGAGTAAAGTACACAGAGAAAAGTATCGGAGAAAAGTAGCTACACATCAGTCAGAGTGCTATCTGCTGATAGAATGCCTATTAGTGAATGCAGGAATTTGATTGGTCTAACGACATGAGCAAGGATTTCTTATCTGAGTGGGGAAGTGCAACTGAAGCACAACATTAGTCAGAAGCTGAGCAGAAATGGCAATAAGAAACATTTTAGATCTACAGTACGTTTACAAAAGCGTTTTGTACTTTTTTTCTCTGTGAAAACGCAGAATTCTGCATTAACGCAACCCCTCCTGGTATGGAATACAATATGAACATCATGCTGTCCCTATACAGATACTAAACAAGTACCTGATTTACCTTACTGTGTAATACACTCAAGAGTTTACAAAACATTTATTAGAGTAATTATTTCCAATTAAAGAATTCAATGGACACAAAAAAATAAGTTGGGGCCCTATGAAATCTGTTCAATTTCTTGCCTAATTCTGTTTTTCCCCAAATTCTGTATTTTCCATTTTGTCTATCCAGGTTTCTGTTTTTTCCCCGTTTTTTTTTTTCAATTTTTATTTTATTTTTTAAATGCACATTTTTAATAGAAAAACAACTAAATTGAATGTTCTAAGTCCACAACAATGGTTTAACTACATCAGGAGACCACTTTTGAGGTCTGGAAAAAATCTAATACATTTTCATTTTTGGGTGTAGATACCATTTAATTCAACTGGGCACCAGCAAGAGACTTGTTTGGTTAGTGGTGTTTCTGTACCACACATGTAATTGCAGAGTTTGCTAAACAAATCTCCACTGGATTGATGCAAATAATCATGATATCATGATACCAGGTAGGCTTACTGTGTAGTTAGCATTTAATTGAGAAGGCTTTTGGGAAACCCTTTCCATCTACCAGAAAACAGTTATCATTATTAGCATCATCGCTAACAGCTACACAAAGTGGTAGACAAACACGCACACAAAGAAAGGTGCATTCCTGCATTGCCTCTTCAAAAAGTTTAAGGAAAATACGAATCACTGATGGATTTTCTTACTGATTATGATAATCTTGGGCAATACATTTATTTGTTTTCCTACAATGTTTAATACATTATTGCTCTTCAACTACATGATGTACTGCAGAAAATTGTTAAACCTGTTTGTGGCACAAATTCAAGGAGTAATCTAAAACAATTTTAGGATGAGACACAATTAAATTAAAGGGGAACTCCTCTAAAAAAACAGGAACATAAATAACGATAATATGAATAGCTATTTGATGTAATATGCCTTAGAGCTATTAAAAGTTTCGGTTTTTGCCATCTACATGGGAACACTACAGTACATGGGATGTTTGCAATGATCCTTTCGGGCTCTTGAAAAAGTAACTTTACTGACCTTGGAGCCGGAATCACGACTCTTGGCTCTCATCTTGTTAACCTGAGACTCAGCAATATCAGCCCTCTCCTCTGCCTCATCCAGTTCATGCTGAATCTTGCGGAACTTGCCCAAATTAGAATTGGCTTGTTCCTCCTGTGAAATGTTTTAAGTATGATTTAAGTTTTTAACAAACAACTATTTGAGAATTACAGATGTATCAGTTGGTGGAACGTTTTCTACTTACAGCCTCCTCTGAAGTTCTCTTGTAGGATTTGACCTTCAGCTGCAGTTTGTCCACCAGGTCCTGAAGACGGGACAAATTCTTACGGTCTTCCTCAGTCTGTAGCCAAAAAGAAAGGAAAAAATGGTCATTTGTATATCTTACATTTGATTCTTAGCATGTTAATAGTGCACTGTCAAATTAAAATATATGATGTACCTGGTAGGTGAGCTCCTTGATGCGTCTCTCATATTTACGGACACCTTTCACAGAATCACTGCTCCTCCTTTGCTCCATTTCCACTTCACTCTCTAGCTCCCTCACCTAGAAAGACATGATGGATGTTAACACACTACTTCCAATTACGTTGTTAGTTACCACTGCTTTTAATATTAAAGCTAGAAATATGAAAAAATATTTGGAATTAATAGAAGATTATGTAGCTGGGCCTCAGACACTTACTGTGGACTCCAGCTTCTGGATCTGCTTCTTGCCACCTTTCATTGCAATTTGTTCAGCTTCATCCAGGCGGTGCTGCAGGTCCTTGATGGTCTGCTCCATGTTCTTTTTCATGCGCTCCAGATGAGAACTGGTGTCCTGCTCCTTCTTCAGCTCCTCTGCCATCATGGCAGCATCGGTAATGGCCTTTTTGGCCTTTTCCTCAGCGTTTCTGCACTCCTGCACAGCCTCCTCCACTTCATTCTGAAGCTGGGATGTGTCACCCTCTAGCTTCTTCTTCTGGCTCAACAGGCTGGTGTTCTACACATATATATGACAAATTACTTTTAATATAACCTCAAGTCTCAAATCGCAGACATTTTAAGGAGAACACAAATTGTTATCTATTACCGTCTTACCTGTGAGTGCAGGAGCTGAACTCTTTCACTAACATCCAGCAGTTCCTGCTCAGCCAGTTTGCGGCCTCTCTCCGTCTGCTCCACCATGGCTCTCAGCTCATCCAGTTCAGCCTGCATCAGGTTGTTGCGTCTCTCTACAATAGCAATGTTCTCCTTCAGGTCATCATTGCCACGAAGAGCATCATCCAGCTGCATTTGAGAATCCTGTAGAGAGAATTTATGATTTTACTATATTTATTGTTTTACGGTGTGGTTTGGCTTTTTGTGAAGGCACAAGCAATGTTTTTAATTCACAATGGTGTGGAAGTATTACCTTCAGATGTGAATGAAGACCCTTAAGTTGCTTCTGGGCCTCTGCTGCCTGCCTGTTAGCCTGGCTGAGCTGGATCTCCATCTCATTGAGATCTCCCTCCATCTTCTTCTTCAGCCTGAGAGCTTCATTCCTGCTGCGAGTCTCTGACTCCAGGGAGCTTTGCAGGGTATCCACCACTCTCTGCTGGTTCCTCTTATTCATCTCCATCTCCTCATCCTTCTCCACTAGCTTCCGTTCAATGTCAGCTTTGACCTGATTGAACTCCAGCTGTGCTCTCATGATCTTGCCCTCCTCATGCTCTAGGGAGCCCTATGAGAACACAGCCACCCATAGTTGAGAATATTTTACAATTCAATTCTGGTACTTTCACTATCAGTAAATGTTTTCTATTCTTACCTCAGCTTCCTCTAGAGCTGACTGTATCTCAGCCTTCTCCTGCTCCAGCTGTTTACGGATCTTCTCCAGCTCATGGATGCTCTTTCCTCCCTCACCAAGTTGCTCAGTCAAGTCAGAAATTTCCTCTGTGGAAAAATGTAATTGTACATCAGAATATTTGTTATCTCTAATGTTGTTGATTTTCTAGGTCTAGGTCATGCTCTTTAGTGATAAGAAGGAGAAGAAGAAGAAGGATAATAAATTGACCCAATTTCTCCAAATGATATTCCGCTACCAAATATGTTTTATAATGATAATTTATATAAACGTAATTTATGTATACATATTCTCTTTTACAGAAAGTGAATAGATCAATTGATAGTGACAGAGTCACACATTTACAGGGTTGCAAACTAGTCACCTTTCGGCGAAATTCGTTTTGAATCCAAAATAAGTAACATACTTGATTTGTATAGATCGGAGGATAATTTTTTATAAATGTTTTTGTCCAATATGCACTTTTTGGTCACAACTGACTTTAAGCGAACGAGGGATGCGCGTTTGGAGCAATACTGGCTGTATGCAAGGCTCAGCCAGCAGCACGCGCTCTGGAAAGACAGTTTGCCAGTTACATCAGCAGTTACATCAGCAGTTACATCAGCAGTTACATCAGCAGTTACAGCAGCAGTTACAGCAGCAGTTACAGCAGCAGTTACAGCAGCAGTTACAGCAGCAGCAGCGCGTCCCATGAACGACAACGAAGAGGTAGGTGAGAAGCCTGGAGAAGGTGATGAAGCGTACTTCATGAGCTGTAACCAAAAAACAACTGGCATTTGGAAAGTTTGAGGTGAGGGAGCAAGAATTGTTAACATTGTTAAGTATATAGCTACAGTAGCTGTATCGAATTCTCCCTTAGCTAGCCAGAGAAATGTTGAGCAACTTGAGCTAACTTAGCTGATCGAATAATTTACTTTATGGTGTGAAAATTAGCTGGCTAACAAAGTCACAAGCTAACGTTACAACATCAGATGAGGTAACGTTAGCTCAAGGAACCAATTAAGTTGGCTATACTATTAACTGGTATACAACTCCTTGCCATTTCTCAAGCTATAACGTTTGTTGCTCACTGGACACTGGTAATATGGGTGAAATGTTAACTAGCTAACAAACACTACTATCTATAAACTAATGTTTTCCATCTGGTTAATTTTCAGAATGAGAAAATTAGGTGTAAATGAGGCATTGCTTGTTAAACAAGTGGATTCAGGGATCAAGTGTTGCTGGAGCTGGGCCTGGCTTAAGCAGGAAGCCACTATAGAGGTGAAAGGAACACCATACACTTTTCCTCTTTCTCACTTTTTCAATAAGGTGGATTAAAAGGGATATGCCAGGTGTACCCTCTGCCTGAAAGAGATCAATTATGCCAACAAAGGGTATCATGCTCTACTGGCACATCGTAGAACAGATGTACACAGTCAGAAAGTGTACAATGTAATAACACGCAGTGTAGCCCAAAGATATTGCTTTTGTTGTGTTGAACTTCACATACTGTGACACTTTTGTGAGTATTTTATGTTTTACTCAGTGAACGTTATATATTTGTTTTGTTTTTACTTTTTACCCCTTTTTTGTGATATCCAATTGGTAGTTAGAGTACTGTCCCATCGCTGCAACTCCCATACGGACTCGGGAGAAGTGAAGGTCGAGAGCCATGCGTCCTTAAACAAGACCCAGCGAAACCGCACTGCTTCTTAACACACTGCTCGCTTAACCCGGAAGCCAGCCGCACCAATGTGTCGGAGGAAACACCATACAACTGACGACCAAAAGCAGCATGCATGTACCCAGCCCGCCACAAGGAGTCGCTAGAGCGCGATGGGACAAGGACATCCCGGCTGGCGAAACCCTCCCCTAATCCGGATGACGCAGGGCCAATTGTGCACCGCGTCATGGGTTTCCCTGTTGCGGCTGGCTACGACACAGCCTGGGATCAAACCAGGGTCTGTAGTGAAACCTCTAGCACTGCGATGCAGTACCTTAGACCACTGTGACTATAATCGTAGTCACTGTAATAGAGCAGAAATAGAATGGATGTTTGTACTTTAAGATGTTTTTTTCCCAAGTGCAATATTTATTGTGTGTGTGTGGTCACATGCGTTCTATTATAAAGGCTGTCATGTCTAACTCTAATATCAGTGTATTGTTTATTCTGTGGACTTGAGTGTCATTTGCGATAAAGTCTAGGCAACAAATAACATTTGATAGCTTTCCTTAACATTTTTAGCTATGAGTTAGGTTCACATTAACCACATTTTAGTTTACACAGAGACTGATCATGTCGATAATAATCTTTGTTGTTTAATTAGTACACAGTTTAAACCTGCATTTCAAGAAGGGATCCAGCCTGAAAGTCACTAGACTAGACTTCATTTTAAGCAGCATGTTTCTGTGCAAAAAAAATGTGGCACCTTTTTGGGCCCTTACCAGTTTGCATCCCTGAAGATGACTTCCCAAACAAAGTACAATTTCTTTAACTCCTCGACTTTAGAAGGTCATAGCTCAGCTTCGGAATGTTATAGAGACAACCAAATATTTTCCCATGTGCATCTGAGTTGTGCCTTTCTCTGGCTGTTTCTACTTGTTTTCTAGCCTAAAGCATTGCGGATGTATGCGTTGTTTTAGATCAGTGTAACAATTGTGAATTGTGCCCTTCAAATCAAGGAAGGTCCCGTGCCCCCCCATGAAACGTGGGCACGGCATAGGGAACCCCTGTACTAAGATACTTAGTCTAATAATGCATATGCTCTGACCTTGAAGGTTCTTGTTCTCCCTCTTCATGGTCTCTAGATGATCCAGAGATTCCTCATAAGAGTTCTTGAGTTTGAAGAGTTCAGTGCTGAGAGATCTGGCCTCTTTCTGGGAGCTTTCCAGCTCAGTCTGAGCCTCTTCAAACTTCTGCTTCCACTCAGCCAGGACCTGGAAACGTAAGTGGTTTCAATACAGTATATGATTAGGATAAGATGTACTTTATTGTCCATTAACTTACAGAAGAAAGACGCTCACAACCCAAGCCCCTGAGACACACAGGGGCAGGAAGCAATGGGTCAGCCGCAGTACTGCGCCCCTGAAGCAATTATAGGGGGTTAAGTGCCTTGCTCAAGGGCACAACTCTAGACGATGGTAGGATGATATCAGCAAACCTCCGGTTACCAGCTCACTTCTCACCAGGTTTTCCAGTCTGATGTTGCTGGCCCACTTCTCTAACCACTAGGCTACCTGCTGCCCCTATCATGTACTATAATGAAGGCTAATAGGACTTGAGTATACCATTTATTTTCTTACCTTGTCGAAGTTCCTTTGCTTTTTGTCCAGAGCGGCAGCAGCTGCATTGGATCTCTCCACATCCACCATGAGGTCTTCAATCTCATTCTGGAGTCTGTGTTTAGTCTTCTCCAGTGAGGAGCATTTAGCATTAACAGCTTCCACAGCTTCCTCTGCATCCTGCAGACGCTGAGCCAGCTTCTTCCTGGATTGACATAGATGAGAATTAAGACATCTGCCTTTTTTCTGATTTTTGTCTGATTTTTTTTCTGCTTTTGTCTGATTTTTAATGATTGTACAGTACATTCGGAAAGTATTCAGACCCCTTGACTTTTTCCACATTTTGTTACGTTACAGACTTATTCAAAAATGTATTAAATTATATATTGTCCTCATCAATCTACACACAATAACCCATAATGACACAGCAAAACCGTTTTTTTCCTTCAATTTTAGCAAATTTCTTACAAATTAAAAACAGAAATAACTTATTTACTTAAGTATTCAGACCCTTTGCTATGTGACTCGAAATTGAGCTCAGGTGCATCCTGTTTCCATTGATTATCCTTGAGATGTTTCTACAACTTGACTGGAGTCCACCTGTGGTAAATTCAATTGTTTGGATGTAATTTGGAAAGACACACACCTGTCTATATAAGGTCCAACCGTTGACAGTGCATGTCAGAGCTGAAATCAAGCCATGAGGTTGAAGGAATTGTCTGTAGAGCTCCGAGAGAGGATTGTGTCGAGGCACAGATATGGGGAAGGGTACCAACAAATATCTGCAGCATTGAAGGACGCCAAGAACACTGTGGCCTCCATCATTCTTAAATGGAAGACGTTTGGAACCACCAAGACTCTTCCTAGAGCTGGCCGCCCGGCCAAACTGAGCAATCGGGGGAGAAGGGCCTTTTGTAGGTAGGTAACCAAGAACCCGGTGGTCACTCTGACAGAGCTCCAGAGTTCCTCTGTGGAGATGGGAGAAACTTCCAGAAGAACAACAATCTCTGCAGCACTCCACCAACCAGGCCTTTATGGTAGAATTGCCAGACGGATGCCACTCCTCAGTAAAAGGCACATGACAGCCTGCTTGGAGTTTGCCAAAAGGCACCTAAAGACTCAGACCATGAGTAAAAGATTCTCTGGTCTGATGAAACCAAGATTGAACTCTTTGGCCTGAATGCCAAGCGTCAAGTCTGGAGAAAACCTGGCACCATCCCTACGGTGAAGCATCGTGGTGGAATGTTTTTCAGCGGCAGGGACTGGGAGACTAGTGAGGATTGAGGGGTAGATGAACGGAGCAAAGTACAGAGAGATCCTTGATGAAAACCTGCTCAAGAGCGCTCAGACCTAAGACTGGTGCGAAGGTTCGCCTTCCAACAGGACAATGACCCTAAACAAACAGCCTAGACAACACAGGAGTTGCTTCGGGACAAGTCTCTGAAGGTCCTTGATTTGCCCAGCCAGACCCCGGACTTGAACCTGATCGAACATTTCTGGAGAGACCTGAAAATAAATGCGCAACAACACTCCCCATCCAACCTGACAGAGCTTGAGAGGATCTACAGAGAAGAATGGGAGAAACTCCCCAAATGCAGGTGTGTCAAGCTTGTAGCGTCATACCGAAGAATTCTCAAGGCTGTAATCGCTGCCTAAGGTGTTTCAACGAAGTACTGAGTAAAGGGTCTGAATATTAATGTAAATCTGATGTTTCAGTCATTTTTTTGTTATTAATTTCTAAAAACCTGTTTTTGCTTTGTCGTTATGGGCTATTGTGTGTAGATTGATTAGGGGAAAAGACAATTTAATCCATTTTAAAATAAGGCTGTAACGTAACAAATTGTGGGAAAAGTCAAAGGGTCAGAATACTTTCCAATTGCACTCTATATCACGTAATACAAGTATCATTCATGTACTTTTGTGTGTCACTAATTCAGCCAAGGTTGAATAGCCTTAAAAGTATGAAAACATCCTTACTTTGCATCTTCAAGCTCCTCGGTCTTCTGGATGGCATCGGTTTCATACTTGGTTCTCCACTGAGCCACTTCAGCATTAGCCTTGGACATGCCACGCTGCAGCTCAGCCTTGGCCTCCTGCTCCTCCTCATACTGCTCCCTCAGCAGGTCTGAGTCATGGCGAGCAGACTGCACTGCATGGGCAAGTGCGTTCTTTGCCTGGTAAGGACATTTTGTAAAGAATCAAATTATGCCGGAGGTTAAATGAAGTTGATTATTGACACTGCATTTTTAGTATAAATACCTTGACTTCCTCCTCCAGTTGTCTCTTGAGGTCTTCAATCTGCTGAACGTTGGACTGCTTACCTCTGGTCAGTTGGGAGACCAGAGAGTCCTTCTCCTCCAGCTGTCTGGCAAGTTCACCTGTTTTAATGCAATTCTAATTATTTCAAATGATATTACTTATTTGGTTATTTGTTGTTGCTGTTCATGTGAATGTCCAGGTTTTTAGTTAATATACCATTCTCAGTTTGAAGCTTTGCTTTCTGCATGGTGAAATCATTGATGGATCGCTGTCCTTCCTCAGCTTTCGTCCTGTATTCACTCATCTGGTCCTCCAGAGTGCGGCACATTTTCTCCAAGTTTGTCTAAAAACACATTTGTTTTTTGAATGACAGAACACCGTCACTAGATTCCATCATTAAAAAGCATGTATAGATAACACATTTTTTTTATTTCTTAGTGATACCACATACTTTGGACTTCACAATCTGCTCCATGTTGGAGACCACATCATCCAGCTCCAGCCTGAGCTCACTCTTCTCCTTCTCCAGCTTCTGCTTCACTCTCTGAAGGTTGTCAATCTGCTCTCCCAGGTCAGCCACACTGTCAGCATTTTTCTTCCTCAGAGAGGCAGCTGTAGCCTCATGCTGCAGAGTAGCCTCTTCAAGGTCTCTGCGCACCTTCTGGAACTCAGCCTCCCTTTTCTTGTTCATCTCAATCTGAGCAGCAGTGGCTCCACCTGCCTCCTCCAGTCTCTCACTGATCTCCTCCAGCTCTCTGGCCAAGTCTGCCCTCTGTTTCTCCACCTTGGCACGGGCAGCTCTCTCAGCCTCAAGCTCTTCCTCCAACTCCTCAATGCGGGCCTGAAATGGAGGGAATTACGATTTACAGAACAAGTGTCAAGTGTACAATGGTGGAAAGAGTACTGAATTATCCCTCTCAAGTAAAAGTAAATGGTAGATCATTTAAAAAGTACTCTGATTACTTCATTAAGCTTGATAACCTTAGCAAAATTAGCTAATTATCTGAATGTTGTTACACATAATTTCCATGCATTAAATTGAAAAAGTACTCGAGAAAATGAATGTACAGTAGGATCTAAGTTAGTTTATTTTATGAGTTTCAACAAGGCAACATTTTAAAAATAAATGAAACATGCAAAGCAATTAAAATCAGGGGTTTAAGGATTACTTAAATATTTTACTTAGTAGAATACTGTTACACAACATTTCACTCAACTAGAATAAAATTACTGACTTTGAAAAATACTTGGAAAAGCTACTCAATTGCATTAACGAGAGTAGTTGTAATTCGTTACTTTACAACTCTGCAAGTGTAACAGAAAGATTCCCTTTTCAATAATGCTATTGAAATACCTGCAGCTCCTTCAGTTTCTTCTGGAGTTGGGCACTCATGGCCTGCTCATCCTCAATCTTGCTGTTGAGTTGGCTCATTTCAAAGTCCTTCCTATTGAGAAGAACATGCTTTTTGAGAAAGCATTTTCTACTGAATAATATTCTATAAGCATTTTTTGATCTATGATCTTACTTCTTCATTTTCTCCTCCATTTGTTGCTTGTCGTTCTCCAGGTCCATTAGGCTCTCCTGGGTCAATTTCAAGTCTCCTTCCAGCTTTCTTTTGGCTCTCTCAAGGTCCATCCTCACCTTCTTCTCTTGCTCCAGAGACCCTTCAAGCTGATGAAGGATATATCAAACAATATTCTATTGTAGCCTATTTTAGAATATTACTTACTTTGTTGTCATTTTTTATTTCGTATTTGGTACTCACATCATCAACTTGCTGTTCCAGTTTGGCTTTGGCCTTGGTCAGCGTGTTGACCTTGTCCTCCTCACTCTGCAGGTCATCCAACGTTTGCTGATGAGCCTCCTGCAGAGCCTTCTTCTCCTTGGTCAGCTTGGCAATGATTTCGTCCAGAGCTGCCATCTCTTCAGTCAGGTTTTTAACCTAAGGAAACAATGTCATTACGCTTTCATCCAAAACAATCAATTGGAGTTTTAACAATGAATGAAGAACAACTTTTACCTTGTTCTCTGTGGCATGCTTTTCCTTCTCCACTTTAGCCAGAGTGAGCTCCAGATCATCAATGTCTTTCTTGAGTTCTGAGCACTCATCTTCCAGCTTCCTCTTCTTAGCAGTCAGCTCTGAATTCATCTCCTCCTCATCCTCCAGTCTTTCTGTCAGCTCTTTGGCTTTGGCCTCAAGCTGGATTTTGCTCTTGATCAGACTCTCGCATCTCTCTTCAGCATCACCAATAGTGTCTTCTGACTGTGAATGTGTCAATATATTGTAAGTATATCAAATTCTCCAAAGCTCAGAAGTTTGTTTGGTGGCAAAATATTTGGAGACTACAAATGCTCCACTGATTGTACATACCTATTTAGCAAATCATGTCTCCTCTTTCTCTGTTTTTACATTTCTCTAGTTAACTAAGGCAATTTTTAGAAAGGATGTGAGTGCAGAAATGTAACTGTAGTGCAGTAAAAATTACTCACAGTTTGGACAGCTATCTGCAGGTCATTCTTCTCTTGGATAAGGGAGACCATCTTCTCTTCCAGCTCCTTTCTACGGGCTTCACTTTTAGCATAAGCCTCTTTAAGCTTCAGGAATTCTTCCTTCATGTTGGCCATCTCCTTCTCAGTCTCTGCTGACTTCAGCAGAGGTTTAATCTTGAAGTACATCTTCATCCAGGGCCAATTCTTGACACCCATGAAGGCACGAATGTTCCATTGGATCACAAGCAAGGCATCCCTGTGAAATGGAATAGAAGTAGCTTTTTATACACCCTTTTCCACCTCCACCATATTGTCTGCAGAAGTTTTATCTATTCTTATTCCAACCTGCGGTCAACAATTTTCTGGAACTCAATTCTGGCAAGAAGACCACGTGATCGGGCCTGGAGGCCAGTGATGATAAGAGCGAGACGGTCATCTCTCATCTCCTCAAGGGTACCCAGGAGACCAGCCTTGAAGAACACCTAACGATACACAAAGGTCATAATGTGGTGGTTGGATCGTCTTGTATTTCGTAGGATTGTATTTTTCTGCCAGTTGACCACAAATAACTTGAATGTGTTATCCCCATGTTTATAGTCATGTTTTGATTGTTTATGTCTTGCCTCTATGCGAAACAGGTACAAATTGACCATAAGGTGGCCCTAGAATGAGAAATTGATTTTACAACCTCAAACCCAGCATGTTGACCAAGATTTAAAACATTTGGCACAGTCTATCTCAAACAGTATGTGCACAATGCTTTTAATATTTTATATGTAGCCAGATCTGGATTTACTACATGGTGGCGCTACACCAAGTATATATTTGTATCTCTTGACTTGATCCATTTAGCCTAGAGACAGATGATATGTAGTTAGCATGATCAGTGGTGTATCAGCAATTGACATTGCTCCGGTTGACCTGATGGTGTTGTATTCGTAATATTATGCTTGGACCCTGTAATTGCTGCTATTGTTTTTCATCTATTTAGAGAACGTACCTTAGTGTGTCCTAATCTGTACTGGGTGTGGTCAATGTCCAGAGAGCCCAGCAGTTTTTCTGCTGCCTTCATGTTGTCAATGAACTGACCCTCAGGGATAGCATTTGGATTGAGGATGCGGTATCTGAATTTAAATCAGAAAGCAATTATCTTCAAAAATGGAACACCTTAATAGGTAAACAGTTGAATTTATTTTGGACAGGAAATGCATAATAATTTGTACCTTTGTTTGAAGTCAGCATACAGGATCCTGTTGGGGAAGCCCTTTCTGCAGATCCTGATGCCTTCCAGCACACCGTTACAGCGCAGCTGGTGCATGACCAGAGGATTCTCCATGGCCCCAGGAGTCTTGGTCTCGTTGGGGATGAGGCAACGCACAAAGTGGGGGTGAGTAGACCTCAAGTTGGTCATGAGTTTACCCAAGTTCTCCTGTGAGTGTGTCAAATGTAGAATTTTCCATAAATTACTTTCAGTACCTCACGAGTCAAAAGAGCATTTAATGCTAACATGCCAATCCACAACAAACTGACATGTCAGATTTAGCACAAATATAATACATTTGTTATTTTCTGCCATTTAAAAACATCAGAAGTATATTGATTTAAAGTCAGATTTACCCTGTGCAATGCAGACACAGTCTGGAAGGAAGAGCCTTTCTTCTTCTTTCCTCCAGCCGCTTTTTCTTCAGCACCTGGATAATAATGATATCAATGAAATATATTATTGTCATGTACATTTGTATTTATTTTAGTGGTTTGTAGTCTTTGCCGATAAAAACACATAGTACCTCCTTCTGCTCCAGCATAGCTCACAAAGAGGTTGGCCAGGAACTTAAGACTTGACTTCTGGAACAGTCCGACCACAGTCTCATTCAGCGGGTCCTTGTTCTTCACCAGCCAGTTACCAATGTTGTAGTCAACAATGCCAGCATAGTGAACCAGGGAGAAATGGGCCTCTGGTCTACCCTTAATAATCCTAGGCTTCTGGAAGCATGCATTTTTGCCCAGATGGTTCTCATACAGCTTAGCTTTGAATGTAGAATCACTGGCCTTGGGGAACATGCACTCCTCTTCAAGGATGGACATGATACCCATGGGCTGAAAGGGGAAAATGAATGAAAATAAATGAATACTAAGGCAAAAGCATAGTGAATAAATATGAGAATAAGTTGTTGTTGAAACACATTTAGGAAGATTGCCCTTGTGATGTTTGAAATCAGATTCAATCATATATATTAAACTACTGCGAAACTGAAGACACCGACCCTTTCAATGAGGTCAATGCAGGCAGCCAAGTCCATGCCGAAGTCAATGAACTCCCAGACGATGCCCTCTTTCTTATACTCTTCCTGCTCCAGCACAAACATGTGGTGGTTGAAGAACTGCTGCAGCTTCTCATTAGTGAAGTTGATGCACAGCTGCTCAAAGGTGTTGAACTGAAATAGAAGTTTACAGTTACTTTATTTTGTCAGCTGTAATGTTTTAGATGAATCGTTTCATGACGTGGCGTTTTATCAAATCACTCACATCAAAGATCTCAAAGCCAGCAATGTCCAGCACACCAATGTAGTGCTGGCGAGCGTTCTTTGTGTCCAGTGAAAGGTTGATTCTTATCACCATCCAGAGGAACATGTTCTCGTAAATTTTCTTTGACAGTGCACCAATGGAGTAGTACACCTACAAAATATTGAGAAAATAATTTGCCAAACGTAGGCTCCACATAAACGCATAGGGACAGTTTCCCAGACACAGATCAGGCCCTGGACTAAAAAGCATCGTCAATGGGGAATCACAGGCATGAAAATATTAGCAACTCTAAACAAGTTTTATGCTCAAAATGTTTATCTCCTGGAAATGTACAACTTTCTTGAGACTCACCTGGTCGACACTCTGACCTTTGGTGACCCACTCATTTCCTACTTTGACCCTTGGGTGACACAGCCCCTTGACCAGGTCAGCAGAGTTCAGGCCCATCAGATATGCGGCTTTGTCAATATCTGGAAAGGCAAAGTTTTATGGTTGGAGGAGGCAATCTGACCGTCAGATTTTTCAGACATTACTTTTTGTTAAAGTGAGAGGTTTTTAATCGGTGCTCACCCTCAGTGCCATCTGCCTCTGCTTGCTCCTCCCGCTGCTTATTCTTGAACTTCAGGTTGCCGTAGTGCATGATGGCCCCAGTCAGCTTATAAATGCCATTAATCTCTTCTTGAGAGAATCCAAGCACATTAAAGGCATCCTAGTTTCGAAATAAAAGCCATTGTTTTTGTATTGGAGAGAGAGAGTTGGATACAAGTGGATTATTACCACATACAGTGAGTGTACAAAACATTAGGAGCGCCTGCTCTTTCCATGAAATAGACTGACCAGGTGATTTCAGTGAAAAATTTCATCCCTTATTAATGTCACCTTCAATCGGTGTAGATGAAGGGGAGGAGACCGGTTAAATAATGATTTTTAAGCCTTGGAACAACATGGATTGTGTATGTGTACCATTCAGAGGGTGAATAGACAAGACAAAATATTTAAGTGCGTTTAGGACGGGGTATGGTAGTAGGTGCCAGGCGCACTGGTTTGACTGTGTCAAGACCTTCAACTGCTGCTGGGTTTTTCACACTCAGCAGTCTTCCGTGTTTTTCAAGAATACCCAAAGGACATCCAGCCAATTTGACACTACTTTCAGAAGCATTGGATTCAACATGGGCCAGCATCCCTGTGGAACACTTTTGACACCTTGTTGATTCCATGAGTCCATCCTCCAACAAATTGTAGGCTGTTCTGAAGGCAAAAGGGATGCAACTCAATGTTAGGAAGGTGTTCCTATATATTTGACACTCAGTGTATACAGTATGAACATGTTTTACTCACATCAGTAGCCATTAGCTCATCTGCATCATTAATGGAAGTTACAGTAATCTCTCCTTGGGAGATGAAGGCATAGTCATAGGGATTGCTGGTGATGAGTAGCATCTCTGAAAATAATCAAACAGCACAGTTTAATGTGTGTTCAGGCTGTGGAATAAGCCATGACATAACATACTATTAGGAAAGTTGGCATTGTACAAAAAAAACAAAACAACAGTAATATTATAAATAGACAGGACTGCAAATTAGTCCTAAAACTGCACCTGGAGATTGTTTTTCGTGCATCAAATGTCAATGTTGTGTGCTTAAATGGCATTTAAATAATTTAAACTTTCTCATGGACAAAGTAAATGTTACTGCATAAAGTACAATACATTATGTTGTGAGTTTTACGGTTATGAATGAGGGGTAGCACACTGCATGCGCTGGCTGCACCATAAGAATTTGATTGGAATTCATCAGAAATTCTCAGTTTAATTCAGAATGAAACTCAAGCCCGTTCAGCACACAGTTTGATGATTTAATACTCACCCAGCAGTTCTGGTTTCTTTTGGGACAGGATCTGGTAGAAGATGTGATAGTCTCTCTCAGCCTTGAGCTGGAAAGTTACACGTGACTTCTCCAGAAGATCTGATCAGTATTGAAAAGTGCTTTTGGTATTAATTTGTTTCCTGTCAAAGAGATCTGTTCAATTCTGAGCAAATATACTATTATACTCACAAGTCTCAATGTCAGCAGACGAAAGTTTTCCACTGACTCCAAAATGAATTCGGATGAATTTACCCTGTAAGTTATTGTCAATAGCAGAGATTAATGAGCACACCAGATCTGGGTTCAAGTAGTAGTAGTTGTTTTCTTTTTGAATACCTCCGGTGTGCTTGATTGAGCTTGAATGGCTTTAAATCCCACCTATCTGGTAGGCTCAATAAAACACTGAAAGTATTTGAAATAAAACAAATACTATTTAAACCCAGATCTGTTGCATACATACAGTCCCAAAAGGGAAGATTAGCTGATGGACCCGAGGAAGATTAGCTGACGTCATGACATCAACTAATGGGAATCCTAATAAAAGTATTATCCTAATAAAATTCAAATACAGGAGATAGTGGATCAGATTAACATTTATGATAAGATTTGAATGGTCTTTGACTGCAAACAAAGACCAAACTTACGAATCGAGAGGAGTTGTCATTCCTGATGGTCTTGGCATTACCAAAAGCCTCCAGGGCAGGATTGGCCTGGATGATTTGATCCTCCAGCGTCCCCTAGAAACCAACATCCATACAGTGTGAAAATGCTGCAATGAACACCAAATACTCCATGAATAGAAATTGATTTTGTCATCTAATCAAATGGCTTTCCAGACTATTTGCATTGCCCCCCACTCCTCTCTCCCACTCTTTTTCAACCCTGCTACTCTCTGTTGCTATCATCTGTGTATAGCCACTTTAATAACTCTTCCTACATGTACATATTACCACATCTAACCGGTGCCCCCGCACATTGACTCAGTACCGGTACCCCCTGTATATAGTCTCACTATTGTTATTTTACTGCTGCTTTTTAATTACTTGTTCCTTTTATTTCTTATTCTTATCCTTATTTTTTAAAACTGCATTATTGGTTAGGGGCTCGTAAGTAAACATTTCACTGTAAGGTTTACACCTGTTGGATTCTGCGCATGTGACTAATAAAATTTGATTTGATTTGATATGCTCAACCAGCCATGAAAAATGTTTAGTTTAGGATCGATAATGATGAACACAGCGCTTGTCCGCTTGCCCGGGGCAAGTAAAACAAATGTAAAAAAATTAGTTGGACAAGAAGAATATAGATTTAAGTTGTCCGTATTGGACAAGAAAAAAGAATCACTGAAAAATAAATCACAATGTGTGTCATCATGGATCAGTGTCCTCTGGATGCAATGTGTTGCACACTGTTCTCCCAATCTCTGCAGAGCAAATCAGAGTATAATTATTGTAGGCCTTCATTGACAGGCATGAGCGGTCTTTCGATCATGCAGTCGTGAGAAAGCCACATTGCTAGTTAGTGAGTTATTTGCGAAATTATACCAACATTTTGGTCGGCAATGAAAATCCTGGAAGGGTCATGTTGTTTGCATCACCTGCATGTGCAGTGGGCCTTTGCCAGAGAAGAGAGAGAGGCATTTGCGCAGCAGGTAAAGTAATGATATACAACATACAGTGGCAACCCATCATTTAATGCAGCTGAGACCCACCTATTTTGAGCCCTACATGTTTAGCTAACGTATTTATTTATTTATTTGCCCATTTTGCATGCCATTTTGGCATTAATTCACATTACATATCAGTTCGCAAACAATGTAAATTTTTTGCCCAAATATATCATTGAGTTAATAAAGCTGGATACAAACATGTTCTCTTGAGTAAGACAGGTCCAAAATGTTTCAGCCTAGCTCAGTGCTTCCTGTGGTGAAGGGGCAGCCAGCGAAGCACAGAGCGTAGGCGTTGGTCATTTTCTCTAGTTGTGTCGTGATTGGCTGTGTTCTGTCACTCATGGGGACACTACCTCATCGCAGAATCTTCAGGGAGAGCTAGGTAGTTCAAGCCCCCTAGGGTGCTACCATAGATTTACATTAGATGTGCCTGTCCAAGAAGGCTCAAAGTCAAGATAAAATGATGTCAAATCACGTTATATCTACAGTAATTTTGATTGGACTGATCATGTCAACATCATACTTTCAAAATCTTAGCTAGCTAGCTAGCTAGACAAGCAGTCATCATCACGTCGACAATTTACTGGCATATCCTTTTCAATCTCTGTCATATGAAGATAAATTATACACAAAACGTATAGGTGCTCATCGGTCATTGGACATAAACATTACACAAAAAGTCATAAATCGCAAATTCAACAATGGAAGGAATGAATTGGAAGGAATGAGTGACTAATTGCGATGCAAAACAATCACTATTTTGCTTCCTCTGCTTGCTATTCAGTGGAGAAGGTGTGTGGTCCAAGTCTGGGTTTAAGGGTTTAAAACATCTGTCTGAAAGGGTCTCTTTTCCAATCTTTAAAGGATAAACATTCACAAGCAACACCATAGGCCACAAAATGTTGAATACATTGGCCATGCTGTCAATCCATCATGGATTCTGCCGTGTTCAAATCAACTCGGAACTCAGAACTGGGAAATCTCCGACTTCAGTGTGTTCAAGACAACTGGGAACTCTGGGGGAAAAACTAATTCTGACTGGGAAATTGTGTTTTGAACGGTCGTCCAACTCGGAATTCCAGTCAGGAACTTAGATCTCTTTCTAGAGCTCTGACTTTCCGACCTAAAGATCCCTGATGTCATGATTCAACCCAGTTTTTTTTCAGAGTTCCCAGTTGTCTTGAAAGCACCGTAAATCCAGAGAATGACAGTCTTTGATGACAATCTACTGAACAAAAATGTAATAATGTTCAATAATGGCTAAAAAAGCCAAAATGGCATTTGTCATTATTGAAGAAGAATGTTTTTTATCGAGTTGCACAAATCCACAAGAAGTCAGTGGAAACCACATTTATTTAAGCAAGTCAGCCATATCAACTATGTTTTTTTTAAAAGCAGTAAATGAGGCTGAATGTAAGAAACCTCCGCTCTCGGGACAGCTTTATGTAGGCCCTAACAGTTTGTGGGCCTCGTTTGTCACCGTTTTAGTGCAATTAATGTATTGTGTTGTGTAGTGGCTTTGCTGGCATATATCCCAATTTTTTTTATTGAGTTTCCCCACCAAGATTTACATGCTAACTAGATAACCAGCCAAACTACACAATATCTTTTGAATTGGCTATCTCACTAGTTAACTATTTAGCAGGTATTAATGACATTGTCATATCCGTTGTCCTAAAATATATTTCCACCGGCACTCCTGTATAACCGCAAATGGCTCAACAGGCCATAACCTGTACCTGCGCACATTGACTCGGTACTGGTACACCCTGTAAATAGCCTCGTTATAGTTATTTTATTGTTACTCTTTTCAAGGACAAGTGACTTGAGCTTTCAGGACAAGTAAAACAAAAGTCTTACTTGCATCCTTCTATTTTCTGTTTACCTTTTTTTCTTCTGCAGCACTTTTCTTTCCACTGACAGCAGCAATGCTGGCAAAGTACTGAATGACCCTCTTGGTGTTCACAGTCTTTCCAGCACCGGATTCTCCACTGGGATTGAAAATACAAACGTCTCAGAATTTATCTTAATTATAAATAGCCTCAAATCAATATAACCTTTGGTTGATGTACTTACGTGATAAGAACAGACTGATTTTCCCTGTCTGTTGAAAGAGAAGTATCAGTAAATGTGTCATCACACAAAAATCTTTTGATATGCCAATGTAAATGAAAAGTGATATTTTACCTGACAACATGTACTGGTAGGCATTGTCAGAGATGGAGAAGATGTGAGGAGGAGCTTCCGTCCTCTTCTTGCCTCTGTATGCATTGACAACAGACTGATCGTACACTGGCAGCCACTTGTAGGGGTTGACAGTGACACAGAACAGTCCTGAGTAGGTCTGTGGAAGACGAGGGAGATGCAGATTTAGTTTGATTTGAATGAATGTTTGATTTAATGGAGATATTAGCAGGCAGGCATGACTTACGTAGATCATCCAGGCTGCGTAACGCTCTTTGAGGTTAAACAGCACAGCAGGCTCGTGCAGGAAGGTGAACATCGCCATGTCCTCAATTTTATCAAACTTTGGCGGGTTCTGGGGGTGAACGTCGTCCTCCTTCACAGTAACAGTCTGAAAGATGGGCAAATTAAATGATTTTGTTTCATTTTCAAGGTGTAGAGGTATTGACTTTTGAGACAAATCGTATATTGATTTTTCACAAGTTATTAATTGACATGTAATGTCTGATTTGCATGAAAGTTAAAGATCTCAAGTTAGGATTCTGCTCTTTGTTATACACTGTATATATAAAACTATGTGGACACCCCTTCAAATTAGTGGATTCAGCCATACCCGTTGCTGACAGGTACATAAAATCGAGCACACAGCCATGCAATCTCCAGTAGAGCTCAGTGACTTTAAACGGGGGGATGCCACCTTTCCAACAAGTCACATTTTTGCCCTGCTAACGCAGCCCCGGTCAACTATAAGTGCTGTTATTGGGAAGGGGAAACGTTTAGGAGCAACAACAGCTCATCGCGAAGTGGTGGGCCACACAAGCTTACAGAACAAGACCGGCGAGTGCTGATGCGAGTAGCTCGTAAAAATTGTCTGTCCTCGGTTGCAACACTCACTACCGAGTTCCAATCTTCCTTTGGAAGCAACATCAGCACGAAAACTGTTCGTCGGGAACTTCATGAAATAGGTTTCCATGGCTGAACAGCCGCACACAAGCCTAAGATCATCATGTGCATCGCCAAGCGTCAGCTCTAGTGGTGTAAAGCTTGCCGCCATTGGACTCTGGAGCAGTGGAAACACGTTCTCTGGAGTGATGAATCAGGATTCACCACCTGGTAGTCCAAGTGACAAATCTGGGTTTGGTGGATACCAGGAGAATGCATAGTGCCAACTGTAAAGTTTGGTGGAGGAGGAATAATGGTCTGTTTTTCATGGTTCGGGGTAGGCCCCTTAGTTCTAGTGACTGGACATCTAAACGGTACAGCAAACAACGTCATTCTAGATGATTCGGCGCTTCCAACTTTGTGGCAACAGTTTGGGGAAGGCCCTTTTCTGTTTCAGCATGACAATGCACAAAGAGAGGTCCATACAGAAATGGTTTGTTGAGATAGGTGTGGAAGAACTTGACTGGCCTGCGTAGAACCCTGACCTCAACCCCATCGAACACCTTTGGGATGAATTGGAACGCCGACTGCAAGCTAGGCCTAATCGCCCAACATCAGTGCCCGACCTCACTAATGCTGAATGGAAGCAAGTCCCCGCAGCAATATTCCAACATCTAGTGGAAAGCCTTCCCAGTGGACTGGAGGCTGTTATAGCAGCAAAGGGGGGACCAACTCCTTATTAATGGCAATCATTTTGGAATGAGATGTTCGACGAGCAGGTGTCCACATACACTACATGGCCAAAAGTATCTTTTAAGAACAATTTTAATAGTAAAATATTTACCTTTCCAAACTCAGTATCAACGGTGACTTTAGCCCCATCTCTGCTGGTGATTGTGGCCTTGACGTACTCAACCTCAGGGTCTGGCACATAGCACTCTCTCTTTATGTCAAAGGGTCTAGTCTGGCATTCCATACGCTCCTTGTCTGACTTACGCAGATAGGAAGCTGCGCCGCCAAACTCTGCCATCAACGCGTCCCCCATTCTTTAACCTGTGCAGGCAGAAACAGAGCATTGAATGCAGTATGAACATTATTTACAGACAGTACCAGGTTTAAATTAATGCTGACCCCAAACTCTGCCGTCAACATGTCACACATTCTTAAATTTGTGGCACATAGCTTTGAATGCGTACAGTGGGGTTCGAAGTTGTTGACACCCTTGACTGTAGAAAATAAATTATTTTATTTTTTACTAAAACAATTGCACAGAGGAAGAGATTTTGTTTAACAAGTGATATTTTTTCCCTCAAAAAGGTAGGAGTCAAAATGATAGACACCTCCTAAAGATTCTTATAAATGAAGTAGTCAAAAGTTTAGTAATTTGTCCCATATTCCTAGCATGCAATGATTAAATCAAGCTTGCTACTCTACAGACTTGTTGATTGCATTTGCATTTTGTTTTGGTTTTATTACAGATTATTTTTTCCCCAATATAAATTAATGGTAAATAATGTATTGTGTCATTTTGGAGTCACTTTTATTGTAAATAAGAATCTAATATGTTTCTAAACACTGCAACATGAATGTGGATGCTACCATGATTATGGATAATCCTAAATGAATCGTGAATAATTGTGAGTGAGAAAGTTACAGAGGGTCCAAGATCATACCCCCAAGACATGCTAAACTCTCACCATTACCAATAACAGGGGGGTTAGCATGTATGTATGTATGTACAGGGATGGAAATTAAGCTAGGCTGGAAGTCTCCAGGATGCTAGCTGTTCCCATAGACATCCAGTCATTCTGCTCATTAGCAATTTTCATACTGAACGCAGAGACATAAAAAATGTATCCACAAGTTCATCTGACTCTGGGGAAGTAGATAAAAGGCCTCACTGACAAAATCCATAACTATCCCTTTACTCTAGAATCAGTTTTGAAACATACATAAAGTGATACTAGTATCCAATATTCCAATTTATTTAGGTCTTTGGGGAAAATGTTTGGGACCGACTTTTAAAAATTCATTTAGTGAAGTATTAAGGCAAAATCAAAGGGCTTACTTACAGCCATTTGATTTTGCCTTAATACTTCACAAAATTAATTTTAAAAACTCACTCCCAAACATTTTCCCCAAATTGGATATTAGTATCACTTTATGTATGTTCTGTATAAGCGCAGTATACTGTACCAGCATGGCAGACCAATAGAACTTTAAAATATATGGAGTGGCTGTGGATCTGACTTTTTCTGGATTTTTTTGTCCGCTGCGCTAAAACATCTAGAGCTTCCCGAAGCCTCTGCGCATGTGCAGATCACGTCCTGCGCGTGTGCATATTCTCATCTTTAGATGCAGAGAACATGCTACTCAGGCGAATGGTCACGGTGCTTGTTATGTGATCTTGCAGACACTGATTCAGCTTTGATCTAACTTTATTATTAAACATGCGCCATTCGCTTGAGTAGCCTGTTCTCTGGTCATAAAGTATAGAATATACACATTCGCAGAACGGGATCCGCTCATGCGCATAAGCTTCGGAAAGCTCCGGATCTTTGAGTGAGGCCGAAAAAGTTGGATTCGCAGCCACGGCCTAAAATAATAGCCTAAACTACAGATTTACATGTGGCTGTCTTCTCACTGTTGCCAAGGTTTGTTGTATGTTAGGATTCTCATAACAAACTGTTCTCAAACTTAAAGCTGCAATATGTCACTTTTTGTGCGACCCAACCAAATTAACATAGAAATATGTGTTATAGATATGTCGTGTTCATTGAAAGCCAGGCTAGGAAGCGGTATATCTGTTCTATATGCGCTATTTCTATGCTTCCTGTTCTTAAGTTTAGTTTTTGTGTATTTTACTTTCGGTTTTGTACAACAGCTTCAAAAAGCTGAAAATATAAATATTTGTGGTTATGTAAAAGTTATTTCACATCGTTTTAGAAGGTACAATGATTCTCTACACTACTTGTAAATTAGCCTTAATACTTAAATTATTATTTAAATTGGTCCCAAAAATGTTACCCACAAAGACAATCAATTGAAATATTAGTTTCACTGTATATATATACTGTTTATATGAGTAGTATTCTGTAGCATGGCAGACCAATAGAACTTTTAAATAATAGCTTAAAAAATCATATCGAGGCAGAACACCAGTAGGCTACCAGATTTAGTATCCTAGATTGATAAGACTTTATCTGAACAATATGAAGGTCAGCAAACCAATAGCACATTGAAAATAAACCAAAACATGTGAGGTTCACAGCAGACCAAAAGTAGCTAGGTCCACTGTAGCTCAAATCTACAGCTTGTGTTAGTGATGACACTGACTACATGTAATTACTGTACAGGAAGATGTATTATGCATCATCTACAAATTGACTAGATGAGTAGACAACAAAATAAAACATTAGTATAAAAATGTATAGTTTTCATGGAACACATTTAAAGACTTAATACAAACCACTAAGAGGCGGGTTGTAAAACTTATATTTAAAAACCTATATACTAATAGACGACTATTAGTCTTACCTGTTCTTGGTCACACCTTGAATACGTTTGGTGGAAAGGATCTCTACTGAGAATGAAATAGACAAATACAATGACCAAAATCAATCAACTGAACACCTATGTGTGGTAATGACTATTGTTAGGTCCTGTGATGATAATCTTTGCCCTCCTCAGCAGACTGCCTCTATATGCTTACCTTCAGGATGTCCAGTGCCTTGTGTCTCCCCCTGGTCTGTCTGCCCTGGTCTCCATCACTCTTTATAGAGTGTTGATCAGCCCTATATGGAGATGGGCCATCTATTGTAATAAATGAGTCTGATTATTTTAGAAGATCTGTATTTGGAAGTAGAGGGTGTGTTTCTCAGACCAATGAGGTGGGAGGAGGGGAGCAAAATCCCACGGTGCATGTATAGCATCACCCTTTGCTGTAACTCCTTTTTTGGAATGTCACTTTACGAGATGGCTACATGACGACGTTAGGACATTTCAGAGACTATTTTAGCACCCTCCTTTATAGAGCAGTTTCAGGCAACCATGTATATCCAACACTTATCAATCTGGTATGTTTGAGCATTGGAAATCCCTTGCATCTAGTGTTTTGGTGCAATATGTCAGCAATGCCAGTAAGGGGGAGTAGTCTTTATGAAGATTCATTTTTTGAGTTTTGCATTTTATGTTCTAGTAAATGTTTGGCAACAAAGTAGGATGTCTCTTATGAACAATTTTGTTGTTTGCGGGATGTGATTGCTTAAGGTCATTGAGATGACATGTTAGTCTTGCATGGTGTGAAATCATTGCAAGACAACTGCAGCTGTCCTCATTTGTTCACAAAGGCAAGGTCACTGTCCTATGTATTGTCGCCGAGATTCCCGTCTACTGTAAGCATAACCCTAGGCCCCATCTTGTTGACGTGGCATTGTCTACTTTTTATCCTTGAGGACAAATATAAACCTGTGAAATTCTTATTGGATTCCTTCTACAGTGGCCCTCACCATGTGACATTGTAATAGCTGCAACCTTTTCACATAAATATTTCCAGGCCACAAATTGAACACAAGGCACCTTCCTCAAGCAACTCATGTTGGGGGACTCAACATCAAATAAAATTGTATTTATCACATGCTTCGTAAACAACAAGTGTGGATTAACAGTGAAATGCTTAGTTACATGAGTTGTTAACAAAACTTCCACCCAGGGCGTCATGCCTAAGTTTGAAAGAAAGAAAGATATTTTTTATTTTACAAATAATTATTTAGTGCTCCTTCAAGAAAAATGTGTCCAACAGGCCAGATACTCGTAAAACTTTCACTTTCAAAGACAATATCACATATTTTAAACCTTGGTAAATAGTCTTTTATAGTTTTACCCCCTTATTTATTAGCATATTTCGTGTAAAGTATCGATCAACTCAGTCTTAATACAATTCTATTCTCACAAAAACATTTCATTCTATTCCATTCTCTCCCTTTAAATTTCCATTAGACTAAGTGGATATCTGATAAGGTGCTGAGACAAGGGGCATGGGGTCTTAGATTTGTAAGTGCCACACTTTTAAAGATCAAGATAGCTGTCAGGGCATCATGTACAATATGGGGAAAGTCAAGCTGTTAAGGTGATGATGTAGGGGTGACATAGCTAGAAAGTGTGTTACCTCCTTCAAGACCTGTGCATTATAGTATACTGGAGGCCTTTTGACTCTTTCAACTTCACACCTTGCACCTCACTTCAGCCTTGAGGTTCTGCAATAGCTTCCAAAGCTGAACATACCATCTCCTGCCCTTCAATGACTTGCTAAGGGTCCCATTCCCAGCTGTCGTGTGTTTGTGTGGAGGGGAGAAGGGGTGGCTGTGCCCTCCACTGCCGTCTCAGTGTGTGTGTGTGTGTGTGTGTGTGTGTGTGTGTGTGTGTGTGTGTGTGTGTGTGTGTGTGTGTGTGTGTGTGTGTGTGTGTGTGTGTGTGTGTGTGTGTGTGTGTGTGTGTGTGTGTGTGTGTGTGTGTGTGTGTGTGTGTGTGTGTGTGTGTGAGGTCTTGCTATATGGTGTCAATTCCTGAATGGGTTTTAAGGGGTATTTGAATCTTGCTTGATGTACTTGAACACATGAACTCACCTTAACCTATTCTCCTGTCATCCTTTGTCTCCATAGAATGACAGACTGCTAGTCCATCTCCACGGCTCCCCCAGGCTGAGACCATCTCTTTCCTCACCAAGGCACGTGGGCTCCCTGACAGGGAGTGAGTGAAGGAGGTAGGCTAGTAATGCAGGAGCAGTCTCCACAAACCTTCCTCTAGGAAGATAATCAGCACTGACCAAGGTAAGTCATAATGACATTATCTGTAACTCGTACATAACTGTCAGTATGCGGTATTCAATATGTAGGTGCAGGGATTTCATATTTTAAGAAATAAGTGTAGCTATTATTATCAAATTGGAAATTAGTGAGTGTCATGGTCTGTATCCCAAAGACGGAACAAAAAGCCTTTATTTTACAGGACCTTACTCCCATTTTGTTTTTAGTATAGATCATTTGTTGTGAGTTCTGATAACTTACCAGTAGTGGCATTAGAAGCCAGTAAAGAGGTGGATAATAGTTCAGATTATTTTCTACCTTCCCCAAGTGGACAACATTGGAAGTACAGGGAGAACATTCTGAGTCTGCAGCCCAGGAGGTCACTTCACAGTCCCTGTACTTTCACCCTTACTGTAGGAAGGGTAACAGATGAAATATGACCTTCTTTTTGTTCAAGTATTAGTTATTCTTTTTTAAAGATTTTTATTAAAGGTAAGTATAACACTTTTCAAAACTATACTGAACAAGAATATAAACGCAACATGCAACAATGTCAACGGTTTTGTTGAGTTAAAGTTCATATAAGGAAATCAGTCAATTTAAATAAATGCATTAGGCCCTAATCCATGGATTTCACATGACTGGGCAGGGGTACAGCCATGTGTGGGCCTGTGAGGGCATATGCCCACCCAGTGGGGAGCCAGGCCCAGCCAATCAGAATGAGTTTTCTCCAAACAAAAGGGCTTTATTACAGACGGAAATACTCCTCCGTTTTATCAGCTGTCCGGGTGGCTGGTTTCAGATGATCCCGCAGGTGAAGAAGCCGGATGTGGAGGTCCTGGGCTGGTGTGGTTACACGTGGTCTGCGGTTGTGAGGCCAGTTACTTGGACATACTGCCAAATTCTCTAAAACGATGTTGGAGGTGGCTTATGGTAGAGAAATTAACATCAAATGATCTGTCAACAGCTCTGGTGGACATTCCTGCAATCAGCATACCAATTGTACGCTCCCTCAAAACTTGAGGCATCTGTAGCATTGCGTTGTGTGACACAAGTACACATTTTAGGGTTGCCTTTTATTGTCCCCAGCACAAGGTGCAACTGTGTATTGATCATGCTGTTTAATCAGCTCCTTGATATGCCACACCTGTCAGGTGGATGGATTTTCACGACAAAGGAGAAACGCTCTCTATTATGGATGTAAACAAATTTGTGCACAAAATTTCAGAGAAATACGCTTTTTGTGCTTATGGAACATTTCTGGGATGTTTTATTTCAGCTCTTGAAACATGGGACCAATGCTTTACATGTTGTGTTTGTATTTTTGTTCAGTATATTTCATGTAAAATAAATTGTATATGAATCATCAAAACATTTACTACCATGAAAGTCCTTAAAATATGGTTAAACATACACGCAGAACCTAGGCTACTATAAAATAATCAATTACTTAACAGCTTTCCAAAATACAGGGTATTCATCAGAACTGCTCTGTGTGTAGTAATATTATCCTGTGATTACTTTATTGGTGAATTATTAAACAAACTAATTGGTCAATTAAACTTAAACAGTTCACCATCAATAAACCAAGTTATTGAATACCAAAACTGTTTTCAGTGAGAAGTTAGGGCTAGTCAAAAGCCGAAAAAGCCAGGAAATTCAAATAAGCATCACAGCTCAACCTCACTCATGCAATTCCAAGGTTTTCCAGCACACAGCTGTGATACTTGCTACATTAAAGTGTAGAATACTACTACTATTAGAGTAGGGGTATTCAAATCCATCCTTCCTGTCACGTTCCTGACCTTATTTCCTTTGTTTTGTCTTTATTTAGTTGGTCAGGAAGTGAGCTGGGTGGGTATAGTCTACGTTCTATGTTTCTAGGTTAGGTTTGTCTTATTGGCCTGATATGGTTCTCAATCAGAGGCAGGTGTTTTACATTGTCTCTGATTGGGAACCATATTAAGGTTGCCTGTTTTCACTATTGGTTTGTGGGTGATTGTTCCTGTTCGTGCGTTCTATATTCACTAGTTCAGGACTGTAGCTTCGTTGGTTTTCGTCTGTTTATTGTTTTTGTTTGTATTGAAAAAGTATTCCAATAAATATGGAAACGTACCACGCTGCGCTTTGGTCCTCTTTCCACCGACGAAAGTCATTACACTTCCCTGGAGGTCTGCTGGTTTTATGTTGTACCTGATAATTAATTGCACCCACCTGATGTCCCAAGTTAAAGGGAAGAATAAAAAAATAAAAATTAAAAGCAGAGGATCTGGCTATGAAGTCCAGATTTTAATTAGAATGTACTAGAGCATACTACATAAAAATAAATGTTGAATGAATAGACATGCATAATAAGTTTAAAGGTCCAATGCAGACGTTTTTGTATCGCAATATCAAGTCATTTCTGGGTAACAGTTAAACACCTTTTGATTGTTTTCAATTAATGCGGCTTAGGGAATTGGGAACAGCCCCCAGCTGTTCAGACCAGACTCCTCTTCCAATCAAACTGCCTTACCACACACGCTAGTCACACTCTGTTGCAGCGCTCCGTAACTTCATGCTTGTGTGGCCTTATTCATCTGTGCTTCCCCTATTGAAGGAGCAAGATGGCCTGCTGCCCAACTCTCACCTTTCTTTTAATGAATATGTCTGATCTGATTCCATTCCTGTAGGTGCAGCTCCACTGAGGACCGGAATTCTTATTGAAATCCTTATCATGAGGTGGGTCAACTTTACAAATCCTGTATTAGCCTGTTAATATGGATAGTAATACATAATGTGTGTTATTCCCTTTTTTGCTCATAAAGAAGGCGCTAAACATGGTGTCCGACATTAACATTTTTATTGAATTCTGGGTGGGGTTAATTCGGATTGCTTTGGCTGGACTGACAGAATTATGAAAGTACCTTTTTCCATTACTTCCATGCTTCTCTCTACTCGTGTTACAGTGTATACTGGGAGCACGGTAATATCACGGTACCAAAACGTCATGATACTTAAAACATTGCAGAATACCTTAGTACTGTTTCATATTTTTCAGCCCTACTGATCTAAAGAACCTGCCTGGCGCCTTTTATTAAATGTGTATAAAGTCAGTTTTGTTTATAAATTCTGTTGAATTTAAGCAATAGCCGCTAGTCCCCCGCACATTGACTCTGTACCGGTACCCCCTGTATATAGCCTCGCTATTGTTATTTTACGGCTGCTCTTTAATTATTTGCTACTTTTATTTCTTATTTTTTACTTATCTATTTTTTTTACTTAGCACATATTTTTCTTATAACTGCATTGTTGGTTAAGGGCTTGTAAGTAAGCATTTCATTGTAAGGGCTACACCAGTTGTATTCGGCGCATGTGACAAATAACATTTGATTTGATGGTCTCTTGTATGCGCAGGTTGCATTCCCTACCAGCCCTCACTCACCTGCTTCTCTCCACTCTTCGTGCGCATTTATTCCTCCGTCGGTTAAAAAAATATTTAATTTAGCAGTGGGGATGCAGACCCAGACCCTGCTGAGTCTTCTGCTGTTAGATTTGTACATGTGTTACATTGGAGCAGCGAGCAAAGCAAGGAATGTTGATACATTGTATAATTTCATCGCCTGTTTTAACCAAGAGCACAGGCCAATCTGAGTAGACTTTGCAAGTTCACTGTCGTGCAGCCTCTGAGTGTCAGAGAAGGACAATGGAGCACCGCTTCACAACAGCCATGCTTCCAGCTTTACAGCAAAGAAGATGGCTTGTCTCTAGTCTAAACGGTTAAAAAAATATGACCCATATGACAAAAATATCACCCATAATACCGGAGATTACTTTAAAAAAAAATATCTATCTGCATTCGCATGCATTTTTTAACATTTCACAAACCATGTTGCGGGCCGTTTTAAACTAATCCCGGGGAGATAATTATGGGTTTAATAACAAACAACGTTGTTCAGTCGTGTTACCTAGTTAACAACCTGGTAACTTGTTGATTGACACAGGAAGAAAGGAAAAGTGTCTGCTAGTCATGAGATGTGCTTCAGACCCCTTGACTTTTCCCCCAAAAATGTACATTACAGCCTTATTCTCAAATTGATTAAATACATTATTTTACTCATTAATCTACACACAATACCCCATAATGACAATGCAAAAAAAGGATTTTAGACAACAGAGATGCCTTATTTAAATAAGTATTCAGACCCTTTGCTATGAAACTCAAAATTGAGCTCAGGTGCATCCTGTTTCCATTGATCATCCTTGAGATGTTTCTACAACTTGACTGGATTTGGAAAGGCACACACCTGTCTGTATAAGGTCCCACAGTTGACAGTGCATGTCAGAGCAAAAGCCAAGCCATGAGGTCGATGGAATTGTCCATAGAGCTCAGAGACAGATCTGGGTTAGGGTACGAAAAAATGTCTGCAGCATTGAAGGTCCCCAAGAACACAGTGCCCTCCATCATTCTTACATGGAAGAAGATTGGAACCACCAAAACTCTTCCTAGAGCTGGCCGCCCGGCCAAACTGAGCAATCGGGGGAGAAGGGTTTTGGTCAGGGAGGTGACCAAGAAACCGATTGTCACTGACAGAGCTCCAGAGTTCTTCTGTGGAGATGGGAGAACCTTCCAGAAGGACAACCATCTCTGCAGCACTCCACCGACCAGGCCTTTATAGTAGAATGGCCAGACAGAAGCCACTCTTCGGTAAAAGGTACATGACAGCCTGCTTGGAGTTTGCCAAAAGGCACCTAAAGGACTCTCAGACCATGAGAAGCAAGATTCTCTGGTCTGATGAAACCAAAATTGAACTCTTTGGCCTGAATGCCAAGTGTCACATCTGGAGGAAACCTGGCACCATCCATGCTGTGGGGATCATGCTGTGGGGATGTTTTTCAGCGGCAGGGACTGGGAGACTAGTCAGGATTGAGGGAAAGATGAATGGGAGCAAAGTACAGAGAGATCCTTGATGAAAACCTGCTCCAGAGCGGGGCAAAGGTTCACCTTCCAACAGGACAATGATCCTAAGCACAAAGCCAAGACAACGCAGGAGTGGCTTCGGGATGTCCTTGAGTGGCCCAGCCAGAGCCCGGACATGAGCCCGAACGAACATCTCTGGAGAGACCTGAAAATAGTTGTGCAGCGATGCTCCCCATCCAACCTGACAGAGCTTGAGAGGATCTGCAGAGAAGAATGGGAGAAACTCCCCAAATACAGGTGTGCCAAGCTTGTAGCCCAAGAGGACTCGAGGCTGTAATCGTTGCCAAAGGTGCTTCAACAAAGTACTGAGTAAAGGATCTGAATACTTATGTAAATGTAATATTTTAATACGATTGCAAAAACTTATAGAAACCTGTTTTTGCTTTGTCATTATGGGGTATTGTGTGTAGATTGAGGGAAAAAAATATTGAATCAATTTTAGAATAAGGCTGTAACGTAACAAAATGTGGAAAAGATCAAGGGGTCTGAATACTTTCCGAATGCACTGTAGGCCTAATGTAAGCCTAAACTATATACAAATTATAAATATATACATTTGTTTCTTGTGCTCCTTAAATTCTGTTTGTTGCTTAATGTTTTAAAAGTTTGGAGTTGAGTAATGTCATTGTTGTGTGTGTGGGAGACAGAGAGAGTGGTGTGTGTGTTTATGAGAGGGAGGGAGGGAGAGAGAGGGATATGTATGTTTATATGAGGGAGGGAGGGAGGGAGGGAGAGTGGTGTGTGTTTATGAGAGGGAGGGAGAGAGAGTGCGTAAGGTAAGGAGGGAAAGTGTGTCTGAAGAGTAAAGAAGCTTTCATGCAATTTTCCCTTACTGACAATGACATGCAAATCATGATGCATATATATTCATTCCTCCAGCCAAATGTTTTTTTATTTGTTTTATTTAACCTTTATTTAAATAGGCTAGTCAGATGAGGACTAATTCTTATTTACAATGACGGCCAAACCCGGACGACGCTGGGCCAATTGTGCGCCGCCCTATGGGACTCCTAATCACAGCCGGATGTGATTCAGCCTGGAACACAGGTAGGCCTTTGCAAATATGAGCAAATCAGCCATTCTATGCAGCATTCTATTATACAGTGAACAGTTGGAAGTTAAATTCAATGTGTTGTATTGAGTAGAAGTGTGAATTTCAGTGACAGATTTTTTGAGAACGTTTAGAAAACGGGAACCAGTGTCCAGGGGACATAGCCAACAGGATGCTAAGCCACTGATCTTTGATGATTTTATGTGTGTAAATTCACTTGCCACATAATTGTCGCTGTGTTGATTTCTTTCAAGGGAAAATCAACAAACGCTAAAACTCTAGCGCCTTTTTGTCAGTAGATAAAGATACTCCATGGATGTAATGTTGGGTCACATGCAAATATGATCTAATATTAATCAAAATCTCATGAAACCTCACAAATCCGAAGTTTTAGGCAAACAACATATATTGTTCATCGGTGTGGGTAGTAGTTTCACTTTCTGTCTAATTAGGTATTTTCTGAACAATGTACCTGTCCATTTAGGGTAGTTCCCAACCTTTTTCGATTACTGTACTACCAACTGAATTTTGCTCTGCCAGAATACTACTGAAGTACCCCCTCGTGCATTTTACCAGTAGGCCTATGGTCTCATGAGTCTTCCCAAGTACCCACTGTGGATAGGCTAAGTACCCCTGGTTGGAAGCCACTGATTTAGGTAACACAATTTGGCTCAGGAACACCGCCAGAGAGGTTTGTCTATTTTCCTGATCCTCTGTGGGGGTAAATTATCAGTATATTCTATGAAAACTAGTGTTTACTTAATTTTGTTAAATAATAGTTGATTTCATGCTTATAAAATGTCTGGAATTCCTGTTTGTAATAGAAAAAAGCTAAACACAGAAGGCCTATTTTAACTTGACTTTATTCTTTATTCTGCTCATGTTACATGGAGAATATAGAAAACTATATCACTATAGTCAGGAGATGTTCAGTAAGGTCCATCCGAGAGCTTCACTCTTCATCATGACATTTCTGTGACAGAAAAATGATAAAGGTTCAAAGTGAATTAACTATTGTGAACACTAAAAACATTCTTAGAATATTCTGTGGGTCATCAACTATAAATTAAACAATGGGACACCTTGTTTGAGTTTACAGAATACACTACAAACATCATGCATTACACAAACTGTTTACTAGTAAATTAAAGATTTTACAAAAATAATGAAAGAAGCAACGATGTCTAGTGTTTATCTAAGTAAATGTCTAGTATTTATAAGTAAATAAAAATGCGTTGCTTGTCATCACAGTAAGTCACCACTTAAACCAATAAATATTATGCTTTTGAAAAAACATTTTTTAACCCATGACAGGAAATATTATTCAAATGTATAGAATATAATAGAATAACACTTTATAGGTAGTTGTATGGTTATTGGACATCAAATACTTACAAAGCTATTGATGTTGGGGCCATCGTCGTACATGACAAATGAAAACCAATATAATTATTCTGATGGAAAGAACTGACCTGGGAGCTGACATCACAACTCTTGGCCTCACTCTTCATCCTTTCCTTTCTGTGACAGAGAAGATGGATTGATTATGAGAAAATGTTTTATACTGTGACCACTGGTTGAAATTTTACCGTTGGGAATTTCAACAGGTATAGTTACTTAGTAAAAATTTAACAAATAATTAATGTGTTACTTATTTTCTTCAGGAATCAATGGGTGAATATAGAGAATTGAAATGACCATTAAACAGAGTCCCAGATCTAAGCTATTTAAGGTTGAGGATTTTGCCATACATTACAAATGGGAATCTGCCTAATTATAACCATTACAACTATGTATATTGAAAAGGCAACTTCACTGACCTTGGAGCCGGAATCACGACTCTTGGCTCTCATCTTGTTAACCTGAGACTCAGCAATATCAGCCCTCTCCTCTGCCTCATCCAGTTCATGCTGAATCTTGCGGAACTTGCCCAAACTGGAATTGGCTTGTTCCTCCTGTGAATAATGTTAAATATGAATGTTAAAAATCCTGTGAATAATGTTAAGTTTCTTGCAAACAACAATTTGAGAATTACAGATTCATCAGTTGGATGATGGAACGTTTTCTACTTACAGCCTCCTCTGAAGTTCTCTTGTAGGATTTGACCTTCAGCTGCAGTTTGTCCACCAGGTCCTGAAGACGGGACAAATTCTTACGGTCTTCCTCAGTCTGTAGCCAAAAATAAAGGGAAGAAATTGTCATTTGTGTGTCTTACATTTGATTCTTAGCATGTTAATAGTGCACTGTCAAATTAAAATATATGATGTACCTGGTAGGTGAGCTCCTTGATGCGTCTCTCATATTTACGGACACCTTTCACAGCATCACTGCTCCTCCTTTGCTCCATTTCCACTTCACTCTCTAGCTCCCTCACCTAGAAAGACATGATGGATGTTAACACACTATTTCAAATTACGTTGTTGGTTACCACTGCTTTTAATATTAAAGCTAGAAATATTTAAAAATATTTGGAATTAATAGAAGATTATGAAGCTGGGCCTCAGACACTTACTCTGGACTCCAGCTTCTGGATCTGCTTCTTGCCACCTTTCATTGCAATTTGTTCAGCTTCATCCAGGCGGTGCTGCAGGTCCTTGATGGTCTGCTCCATGTTCTTTTTCATGCGCTCCAGATGAGAACTGGTGTCCTGCTCCTTCTTCAGCTCCTCTGCCATCATGGCAGCATCAGTAATGGCCTTTTTGGCCTTTTCCTCAGCGTTTCTGCACTCCTGCACAGCTTCCTCCACTTCATTCTGAAGCTGGGATGTGTCACCTTCTAGCTTCTTCTTCTGGCTCAACAGGCTGGTGTTCTACACATATATATGACAAATTACTTTTAATTTAACCTCAACAAGTCTCAAATCGCAGACATTTTAAGGAGAACACAAATTGTTATCTATTACCGTCTTACCTGTGAGTGCAGGAGCTGAACTCTTTCACTAACATCCAGCAGTTCCTGCTCAGCCAGTTTGCGGCCTCTCTCCGTCTGCTCCACCATGGCTCTCAGCTCATCCAGTTCAGCCTGCATCAGGTTGTTGCGTCTCTCTACAATAGCAATGTTCTCCTTCAGGTCATCATTGCCACGAAGAGCATCATCCAGCTGCATTTGAGAATCCTGTAGAGAGAATTTATGATTTTACTATATTTATTGTTTTACAGTGTGGTTTGGCTTTTTGTGAAGGCACAAGCAGTGTTTTTAATTCACAATGGTGTTGAAGTATTACCTTCAGATGGGAATGAAGACCCTTAAGTTGCTTCTGGGCCTCTGCTGCCTGCCTGTTAGCCTGGCTGAGCTGGATCTCCATCTCATTGAGATCTCCCTCCATCTTCTTCTTCAGCCTGAGAGCTTCATTCCTGCTGCGAGTCTCTGACTCCAGGGAGCTTTGCAGGGTATCCACCACTCTCTGCTGGTTCCTCTTATTCATCTCCATCTCCTCATCCTTCTCCACTAGCTTCCGTTCAATGTCAGCTTTGACCTGATTGAACTCCAGCTGTGCTCTCATGATCTTGCCCTCCTCATGCTCTAAGGAGCCCTATGAGAACACAGCCACCCATAGTTGAGAATATTTTACAATTCAATTCTGGTACTTTCACTATCAGTAAATGTTTTCTATTCTTACCTCAGCTTCCTCTAGAGCTGACTGTATCTCAGCCTTCTCCTGCTCCAGCTGTTTACGGATCTTCTCCAGCTCATGGATGCTCTTTCCTCCCTCACCAAGTTGCTCAGTCAAGTCAGAAATTTCCTCTGTGGAAAAATATAATTTTACATAAATCTTTTTGTGACAACTGGTAGGGTTGGGCTGTATCCAGATGTTCATACCTTCATACCGGGGTATACGGTATTACCTTTGGTGTATATTTATTTGGCACATCTTAGATAGTTAAATTTACAGTATTGAAAATCATACCGTCGGTATTTCAAAATACCCCGGTATACAGTACATACGGAAAAACACCCAAGCCTAATAACTACAATATTTTTGTGATCTCTATAACATATTGATCTTTAATTAACTAAGTTATATAGGCAATAATGCACATGCTCTGACCTTGAAGGTTCTTGTTCTCCCTCTTCATGGTCTCTAGATGATCCAGAGATTCCTCATAAGAGTTCTTGAGTTTGAAGAGTTCAGTGCTGAGAGATCTGGCCTCTTTCTGGGAGCTCTCCAGCTCAGTCTGAGACTCTTCAAACTTCTGCTTCCACTCAGCCAGGACCTGGAAACGTAAGTGGTTTCAATACGGTATATTATTAGGATAAGATGTACTTTATTGTCCATTAACTTACAGAAGAACGATGCTCACAACCTAAGCCCCCGAGAAAACACGGCAGAATGCAATGGGTCAGCCGCAGTGCAACTCCCCTGGAGCAATTATAGGGGTGAAGTGCCTTGCTCAAGGGTATGTAGGATGATGACAGCAACCTTCTGGTTGTCGGCTAATTCAACGCCAGATTTTCTCATCTGAGCTGGGATTCAAGGCCCGCTTCTCTAACCACTAGGCTACATGCTGTCCCTATCATGTACTATAATCAATCAAATGTATTTTTAAAGCCCTTCTTACATCAGCTGATGTCACAAAGTGCTGTACAGAAACCCAGCTTAAAACCCCAAACAGCAAGCAATGCAGGTGTAGAAGCACGGTGGCTAGGAAAAACTCCCTAGAAAGGCCAGAACATAGGAAGAAACCTAGAGAGGAACCAGGCTATGAGGGGTGGCCAGCCCTCTTCTGGCTGTGCCGGGTGGAGATTATAACAGAACATCGCCAAGATGTTCAAATGTTCATAGATGACCAGCAGGGTCAAATAATAATCACAGTGGTAATGAAGGCTAATAGGAAGGCTAATAGGACTTGTCTACAATTTATTTTCTTACCTTGTCGAAGTTCCTTTGCTTTTTGTCCAGAGCGGCAGCAGATGCATTAGATCTCTCCACATCTACCATGAGGTCTTCAATCTCATTCTGGAGTCTGTGTTTAGTCTTCTCCAGGGAGGAGCATTTAGCATTAACAGCTTCCACAGCTTCCTCTGCATCCTGCAGACGCTGAGCCAGCTTCTTCCTGGATTGACATAGATGAGAAACATTTAAGACATCTGCCTTTTTTTCTGTCTGATATTTAATGGTTGTATATCAGGTAATCTATGTATCATCATGTACATTTGTGTGTCACTAATTCAGCCAAGGTTGAATAGCTTTAAAAGTAAGAGAAAGTAAGAAAGAAACCTTGCTTCCTTTTTTTTTGTCAGCTTCAATATTGCAAATAGATTGTGGCTTCTATCAATGTAATTGTCTGCATACTTTCCAATCCCCCATATATATATTTTTTATAAAGATATATTATTAAATGTATATATTTTTTAAATGTGTTCGTCTATTATTTTCCCCAAACCCTACCATCCCTCCCCTAATTGGAGTAAACTAATGGACGACAACAACAACACTCTTACTTCCATCTTATACATACTATATACATTTTACAGACGCAGTATATTTTACATGAGTTATCTTTTGTTTGTTTTTAGTCCCATCTCTCAGCTACCCTCAACCCCTCCCATCTATCTCTGAACACCATACAATTGTGATGTTTCACAAAAGTTCTGAACCTTTCTTTCTATTCTCTTAGTTTCTACAGATTGTAAATTAAAGATAACCATTTTTGCTAAGTGTATTATTATTTTATTGATCGATTGACTATGAGATCAGATCACCCAGCAGTGCTATTTGCAGAGTTAACCAGGTAAATGTTCCAATTCTTCAGCCATTTCTGAATCGGTATCCCCCATATATATATAACATTCTATTGGTTACAATACTTTTGTATAATAATTAAAATTAAGCATCCTTACTTTGCATCTTCAAGCTCCTCGGTCTTCTGGATGGCATCAGTTTCATACTTGGTTCTCCACTGAGCCACTTCAGCATTAGCCTTGGACATGCCACGCTGCAGCTCAGACTTGGCCTCCTGCTCCTCCTCATACTGCTCCCTCAGCAGGTCTGAGTCATGGCGAGCAGACTGCACTGCATGGGCAAGTGCGTTCTTTGCCTGGTAAGGACATTTTGTAAAGAATCAAATTATGCCGGAGGTTAAATGAAGTTGATTATTGACACTGCATTTTTAGTATAAATACCTTGACTTCCTCCTCCAGTTGTCTCTTGAGGTCTTCAATCTGCTGAACGTTGGACTGCTTACCTCTGGTCAGTTGGGAGACCAGAGAGTCCTTCTCCTCCAGCTGTCTGGCAAGTTCACCTGTTTTAATGCAATTCTAATTATTTCAAATGATATTACTTATTTGGTTATTTGTTGTTGCTGTTCATGTGAATGTCCAGGTTTTTAGTTAATATACCATTCTCAGTTTGAAGCTTTGCTTTCTGCATGGTGAAATCATTGATGGATCGCTGTCCTTCCTCAGCTTTCGTCCTGTATTCACTCATCTGGTCCTCGAGAGTGCGGCACATTTTCTCCAAGTTTGTCTAAAAACAGATTTGTTTTTTGAATGACAGAACACCTTCACTAGATTCCATCATTAAAAAGCATGTACCGATAATGCATTTTATGATTGCTCAGTGATACCACATACTTTGGACTTCACAATCTGCTCCATGTTGGAGACCACATCATCCAGCTCCAGCCTGAGCTCACTCTTCTCCTTCTCCAGCTTCTGCTTCACTCTCTGAAGGTTGTCAATCTGCTCTCCCAGGTCAGCCACACTGTCAGCATTTTTCTTCCTCAGAGTGGCAGCTGTAGCCTCATGCTGCAGAGTAGCCTCTTCAAGGTCTCTGCGCACCTTCTGGAACTCAGCCTCCCTCTTCTTGTTCATCTCAATCTGAGCAGCAGTGGCTCCACCTGCTTCCTCCAGCCTCTCACTGATCTCTTCCAGCTCTCTGGACAAGTCTGCCCTCTGTTTTTCCACCTTGGCACGGGCAGCTCTCTCAGCCTCAAGCTCTTCCTCCAGCTCTTCAATGCGGGCCTGAAATGGTTGGAATTCAAATGTTTTGGTAAGAACAAAACATAAACAAGTGTAACAAAAAGATGACCTTTTCAACAATACTATTAAAATACCTGCAGCTCCTTCAGTTTCTTCTGGAGTTGTGCACTCATGGCCTGCTCATCCTCAATCTTGCTGTTGAGTTGGCTCGTCTCAAAGTCCTTCCTGATAAGTAAAGCACACATTTTAGAGCTTTCTGTAAAGGAATTATTCATTAGATTTTGTGGGTTGTGATCTTACTTCTTCATTCTCTCCTCCAGTTGCTGCTTGTCGTTCTCCAGGTCCATTAGGCTCTCCTGGGTCAACTTCAAGTCTCCTTCCAGCTTTCTCTTGGCTCTCTCTAGGTCCATTCTCACCTTCTTCTCTTGCTCCAGAGACCCTTCAAGCTGATAAAGGATATATCAAACAATATTCTATTGTAGCCTATTTTAGAATATTACTTACTTTGTTGTCATTTTTTATTTCCTATTTGGTACTCACATCATCAACTTGCTGTTCCAGTTTGGCTTTGGCCTTGGTCAGCGTGTTGACCTTGTCCTCCTCACTCTGCAGGTCATCCAACGTTTGCTGATGAGCCTCCTGCAGAGCCTTCTTCTCCTTGGTCAGCTTGGCAATGATTTCGTCCAGAGCTGCCATCTCTTCAGTCAGGTTTTTAACCTAAGGAAACAATGTCATTACGCTTTCATCCAAAACAATCAATTGGAGTTTGAACAATGAATGAAGAACAACTTTTACCTTGTTCTCTGTGGCATGCTTTTCCTTCTCCACTTTAGCCAGAGTGAGCTCCAGATCATCAATGTCCTTCTTGAGTTCTGAGCACTCATCTTCCAGCTTCCTCTTCTTAGCAGTCAGCTCTGAATTCATCTCCTCCTCATCCTCCAGTCTTTCTGTCAGCTCTTTGGCTTTGGCCTCAAGCTGGATTTTGCTCTTGATCAGACCCTCGCATCTCTCTTCAGCATCACCAATAGTGTCTTCTGACTGTGAATGTGTCAATATATTGTAAGTATATCAAATTCTCCAAAGCTCAGAAGTTTGTTTGGTGGCAAAATATTTGGAGACTACAAATGCTCCACTGATTGTACATACCTATTTAGCAAATCATGTCTCCTCTTTCTCTGTTTTTACATTTCTCTAGCGAGCTAAGGCAATTTTGACAAAGGATGTGAGTGCAGAAACGTAACTGTAGTGCAGTTAAAGTTACTCACAGTTTGGACAGCTATCTGCAGGTCATTCTTCTCTTGGATAAGGGAGACCATCTTCTCTTCCAGCTCCTTTCTACGGGCTTCACTTTTAGCATAAGCCTCTTTAAGCTTCAGGAATTCTTCCTTCATGTTGGCCATCTCCTTCTCAGTCTCTGCTGACTTCAGCAGAGGTTTAATCTTGAAGTACATCTTCATCCAGGGCCAATTCTTGACACCCATGAAGGCACGAATGTTCCATTGGATCACAAGCAAGGCATCCCTGTGAAATGGAATAGAAGTAGCTTTTTATACACCCTTTTCCACCTCCACCATATTGTCTGCAGAAGTTTTATCTATTCTTATTCCAACCTGCGGTCAACGATTTTCTGGAACTCAATTCTGGCAAGAAGACCACGTGATCGGGCCTGCATGCCAGTGATGATGAGAGCGAGACGGTCATCTCTCATCTCCTCAAGGGTACCCAGGAGACCAGCCTTGAAGAACACCTAATGATACACAAAGGCCATAATGTGGTGGTTGGATCGTCTTGTATTTGTACGAATGTATTTTTTCTGCCAGTTGACCATAAATAACTTGAATGTGGTATCTCCCAGATTTATAAAATTTAGTAGTCATGTTTAGATTGCTAATTTCTTGCCTCTGTGAAAATGGCACAAATTGACCACAAGTTGGCCCTGTAATGTGCAATTGATTTTACAACTTCTGTCCAAGCATGACAGAGAGAGAAAAAAAATATTTTAAAAAAAAATGGGCGTTTAAAAAAAAACAAAAAACATTAACTTTCTGTACATCTAAAAAAGTATGGCCACAATGCTTTTAATATCTTATATATTGCCAGATATGGATCTACTACATGGTAAATATTTTTATCTCTTGACTTGATCCATTTCCCCTGGAGACAGATGATATGTAGTAAGCATGCTCAGTATCATCAGTTATTTCAAGAGGCATTTCTCAGGTGAACCTAGTGGTAATATACTGCTTGGACCCCGTAATTGCTGCAGGTCCAACAGGTCTTATTGCTTTTCATCTATTTAGGGAACGTACCTTAGTGTGTCCTAATCTGTACTGGGTGTGGTCAATGTCCAGAGAGCCCAGCAGTTTTTCTGCGGCCTTCATGTTGTCAATGAACTGACCCTCAGGGATAGCATTTGGATTGAGGATGCGGTATCTGAATTTAAATCAGAAAGCAATTATCTTCCAAAATGGAACACCTTAATAGGTAAACAGTTGAATTTATTTTGGACAGGAAATGCATAATAATTTGTACCTTTGTTTGAAGTCAGCATACAGGATCCTGTTGGGGAAGCCCTTTCTGCAGATCCTGATGCCTTCCAGCACACCGTTACAGCGCAGCTGGTGCATGACCAGAGGATTCTCCATGGCCCCAGGAGTCTTGGTCTCGTTGGGGATGAGGCAACGCACAAAGTGGGGGTGAGTAGACCTCAAGTTGGTCATGAGTTTACCCAAGTTCTCCTGTGAGTGTGTCAAATGTAGAATTTTCCATAAATTACTTTCAGTACCTCACGAGTCAAAAGAGCATTTAATGCTAACATGCCAATCCACAACAAACTGACATGTCAGATTTAGCACAAATATAATACATTTGTTATTTTCTGCCATTTGAAAACATCAGAAGTATATTGATTTAAAGTCAGATTTACCCTGTGCAATGCAGACACAGTCTGGAAGGAAGAACCTTTCTTCTTCTTTCCTCCAGCCGCTTTTTCTTCAGCACCTGGATAATAATGATATCAATTAAATATATTATTGTCATGTACATTTGTATTTATTTTGGTGGTTTGTAGTCTTTGCCGATAAAAACACATAGTACCTCCTTCTGCTCCAGCATAGCTCACAAAGAGGTTGGCCAGGAACTTAAGACTTGACTTCTGGAACAGTCCGACCACAGTCTCATTCAGCGGGTCCTTGTTCTTCACCAGCCAGTTACCAATGTTGTAGTCAACAATGCCAGCATAGTGAACCAGGGAGAAATGGGCCTCTGGTCTACCCTTAATAATCCTAGGCTTCTGGAAGCATGCATTTTTGCCCAGATGGTTCTCATACAGCTTAGCTTTGAATGTAGAATCACTGGCCTTGGGGAACATGCACTCCTCTTCAAGGATGGACATGATACCCATGGGCTGAAAGGGGAAAATGAATGAAAATAAATGAATACTAAGGCAAAAGCATAGTGAATAAATATGAGAATAAGTTGTTGTTGAAACACATTTAGGAAGATTGCTCTTGTGATGTTTGAAATCAGATTCAATCATATATATTAAACTACTGCGAAACTGAAGACACTGACCCTTTCAATGAGGTCAATGCAGGCAGCCAAGTCCATGCCGAAGTCAATGAACTCCCAGACGATGCCCTCTTTCTTATACTCTTCCTGCTCCAGCACAAACATGTGGTGGTTGAAGAACTGCTGCAGCTTCTCATTAGTGAAGTTGATGCACAGCTGCTCAAAGGTGTTGAACTGAAATAGAAGTTTACAGTTACTTTATTTTGTCAGCTGTAATGTTTTAGATGAATCGTTTTATGACGTGTCCTATTTATAAAATGTACATCAAACACTCACATCAAAGATCTCAAAGCCGGCAATGTCCAGCACACCAATGTAGTGCTGGCGAGCGTTCTTTGTGTCCAGAGTAAGGTTGATTCTAATCACCATCCAGAGGAACATGTTCTCGTAAATTTTCTTTGCCAGTGCACCAATGGAGTAGTACACCTACAAAATATTGAGAAAATAATTGACCAGAACGTAGGCTCCACATAAACGCATAGGGACAGTTTCCCAGACACAGATCAGGCCCTGGACTAAAAAGCATCGTCAATGGGGAATCACAGGCATGAAAATATTAGCAACTCTAAACAGAAGTTTTATGCTCAAAATTATTATCTCCTGGAAATGTACAACTTTCTTGAGACTCACCTGGTCGACACTCTGACCTTTGGTGACCCACTCATTTCCTACTTTGACCCTTGGGTGACACAGCCCCTTGACCAGGTCAGCAGAGTTCAGGCCCATCAGATATGCGGCTTTGTCAATATCTGGAAAGGCAAAGTTTTATGGTTGGAGGAGGCAATCTGACCGTCAGATTTTTCAGACATTACTTTATGTTAAAGTGAGAGGTTTTTAATCGGTGCTCACCCTCAGTGCCATCTGCCTCTGCTTGCTCCTCCCGCTGCTTATTCTTGAACTTCAGGTTGCCGTAGTGCATGATGGCCCCAGTCAGCTTATAGATGCCATTAATCTCTTCTTGGGAGAATCCAAGCACATTAAAGGCATCCTAGTTTCGAAATTAAAGCCATTGTTTTGAAATGGAGATAGAGTTGGATATAAGTGGAATAAATCAAAATCAAATCACATTTTATTTGTCACATGCCCTGAATACAACCTTGCAGTGAAATGCTTACTTACAAGCACATACAGTGTTCATGAACATATTTTACTCACATCAGTAGCCATCAGCTCATCTGCATCATTAATGGAAGTTACAGCAATCTCTCCTTGGGAGATGAAGGCATAGTCATAGGGATTGCTGGTGATGAGTAGCATCTCTGAAAATAATCGAACAGCACAGTTTGATTTGTGTTCAGGCTGTGGAATAGGCCATAACATAATATAGTGTAAGGGCCCCCCCTCCCGACCAGGGCGCACCCCACAGTTTGGGAACCGCTGGTCTAAGATCCCTCCCAATGTGTTATCCAATGTCATTTTAGAAAAAGGCTCAGTGTTGTTGTCCTCACAAGGATTTTGATAAACAAAATCTCTTTCTCTGAGCAATTTAATTAGTATAAAATGTATATAATTTTTTTTTTAATGCACAGTATTTGTATTATTTATATTATACAGTATTTGTTTTGCTCATCTTTGTCATGGGATCCAATAAATCTGTAATCAGAAGTTCTCAGTTGAGTTCAGAATTAGACCTTAACCCTGCTCAGTAGTTTTTGATGATTTAATACTCACCCAGCAGTTCTGGTTTCTTTTGGGACAGGATCTGGTAGAAGATGTGATAGTCTCTCTCAGCCTTGAGCTGGAAAGTTACACGTGACTTCTCCAGAAGATCTGATCAGTATTGAAAAGTGCTTTTGGTATTAATGTGTTTCCTGTCAAAGAGATCTGTTCAATTCTGAGCAAATATACTATTGTACTCACAAGTCTCAATGTCAGCAGACGAAAGCTTCCCAGTGACTCCAAAATGAATTCGGATGAATTTACCCTGTAAGTTATTGTCAAAGCAGAAATGATTTAGCACACCAGATCTGGGTTTAAGTAGTATTTGTTTTCTTTTTGAATAGGTGTGCTTGATTGCGCTTGCGTTGGTGTAATGGAACTGATGGAATAGTCCCAAAAGTTTAAATCACACCTTTCACACTCTTGGCAGGCTCGATCAAACACAAAGTATTTGAAATAAAACAAATACTATTTAAACCCAGAACTGTTGCATACATACAGTCCCAAAGGGAAGATTAGCTGATGGACCCGAGGAAGATTAGCTGACGTCATGACATCAACTAATGGGAATCCTAATAAAAGTATTATCCTAATAAAATTCAAATACAGAAGATAGTGGATCAGATGAACATTTATGATAAGATTTGAATGGTCTTTGACTGCAAACAAGACCAAACTTACGAATCGAGAGGAGTTGTCATTCCTGATGGTCTTGGCATTACCAAAAGCCTCCAGGGCAGGATTGGCCTGGATGATTTGATCCTCCAGCGTCCCCTAGAAACCAACATCCATACAGTGTGAAAATGCTGCAATGAACACCAAATACTCCATGAATAAAAATGGATTTTGTCAACATATGCTCATCCAGCCATGAAGAATGCTTCATTTGGGATCGATAATGATGAACATTTGCATTCTATTTACCTTTTTTTCTTCTGCAGCACTTTTCTTTCCGCCGACAGCAGCAATGCTGGCAAAGTACTGGATGACCCTCTTGGTGTTCACAGTCTTTCCAGCACCGGATTCTCCACTGGGATTGAAAATACAAACGTCTCAGAATTTATCTTAATTATAAATAGCCTCAAATCAATATAACCTTTGGTTGATGTACTTACGTGATAAGAACAGACTGATTTTCCCTGTCTGTTGAAAGAGAAGTATCAGTAAATGTGTCATCACACAAAAATCTTTTGATATGCCAATGTAGAGGAAAATGAAAAGTGATATTTTACCTGACAACATGTACTGGTAGGCATTGTCAGAGATGGAGAAGATGTGAGGAGGAGCTTCTGTCCTCTTCTTGCCTCTGTATGCATTGACAACAGACTGATCGTACACTGGCAGCCACTTGTAGGGGTTGACAGTGACACAGAACAGCCCTGAGTAGGTCTGTGGAAGACGAGGGAGATGCAGATTTAGTTTTATTTGAATGAATGTTTGATTTAATGGAGATATTAGCAGGCAGGCATGACTTACGTAGATCATCCAGGCTGCGTAACGCTCTTTGAGGTTAAACAGCACAGCAGGCTCGTGCAGGAAGGTGAACATCGCCATGTCCTCAATTTTATCAAACTTTGGCGGGTTCTGGGGGTGAACGTCATCCTCCTTCACAGTAACAGTCTGAAAGATGGGCAAATTCAATGATTTTGTTTCATTTTCACAGTGTAGAGGTATTCACTTTTGAGACAAATCCAATCTTGAGATTGCATACAATGTTGAATTTTCATAAATCAACCATTTACATGTAATGCCTGATTTGCATAAAAGTTAAAGATCTCATGTCAGGATTCTGCTCTTTGCTATCTCTTGTGAGAAGAATGTTTATAGTCAACAGTAAAGCACATCACTTATATCAGTTTATAACTAACTGTTCCTCAATCATAGAGTTATCCTAGTAGAAAATATATTATCTGGTGATTTTCTCCAGGGCATATATTTTCAGAAATGCTTTTCATCAAAATATTTACCTTTCCAAACTCAGTATCAACGGTGACTTTAGCCCCATCTCTGCTGGTGATTGTGGCCTTGACGTACTCAACCTCAGGGTCTGGCACATAGCACTCTCTCTTTATGTCAAAGGGTCTAGTCTGGCATTCCATACGCTCCTTGTCTGACTTACGCAGATAGGAAGCTGCGCCGCCAAACTCTGCCATCAACGCGTCCCCCATTCTTAAACCTGTGCAGGCAGGAAAAGAGCATTGAACACATACATATGTATATATTACACACAGTACCAGGTTTGAGTTGGAATAATATCATGTATTTGTTGTAGATATGTACGTATTTGTGTATGTATTATTAGGTTACATTTGCTAAACTACAGATTTACATGTGGCTGTCTTCTCACTTTTGCCAAGGTTTGTTGTATGTTAGGATTCTCATAACAAACTGTTCTCAAACTTAAAGCTGCAATATGTCACTATTTGTGCGACCCAACCAAATTAGCATAGAAATATGTGTTATAGATATGTCGTGATCATTGAAAGCCAGGCTAGGAAGCGGTATATCTGCTCTATATGCGCTATTTCTATGCTTCCTGTTCTTAAGTTTAGTTTTTGTGTATTTTACTTTCGGTTTTGTACAACAGCTTCAAAAAGCTGAAAATATAAATATTTGTGGTTATGTAAAAGTTATTTCACATCGTTTTAGAAGGTACAATGATTCTCTACACTATACTTGTAAATTAGCCTTAATACTTAAATTATTATTTAAATTGGTCCCAAAAATGTTACCCACAAAGACCTAAATTAATTGAAATATTAGTTTCACTGTATGTATATACTGTTTATATGAGTAGTATTCTGTAGCATGGCAGACCAATAGAACTTTTAAATAATAGCTTAAAAAATCATGTCGAGGCAGAACACCAGTAGGCTACCAGATTTAGAATCCTAGATTGATAAGACTTTATCTGAACAATATGACGGTCAGCAAACCAATAGCACATTGAAAATAAACCAAAACGTGTGAGGTTCACAGCAGACCAAAAGTAGCTAGGTCCACTGTAGCTCAAATCTACAGCTTGTGTTAGTGATGACACTGACTACATGTAATTACTGTACAGGAAGATGTATTATGCATCATATATACAAGTTGACTAGATTGAGTACAGACCAAAATAAAAAATGGCATTAGAATAAGAATTTGTTAATAGTTTTCATGAAACACATTAAAAGACTTCACACAAACCACTAGGAGGCGGGTTGTAGAACCTCTTTTAGAGGATTATGATTCTTACCTGTTGTTGGTCACACCTTGGATACGTTGGAAAGGATCTCTACTGAGAATGAAATAGACAAATATAAAGACCCATATCAATCAACTTGCCAGTTTAAATGCGGTAATGACTATTGTTAGGTCCTGTGATGATAATCTTTGCCCTCCTCAGCAGACTGCCTCTATATGCTTACCTTCAGGATGTCCAGTGCCTTGTGTCTCCCCTGGTCTGTCTGCCCTGGTCTCCATCACTCTTTATAGAGTGTTGATCAGCCCTATATGGAGATGGGCCATGTCAGGACATGAATTAGACTGATTATTTCAAAAGATCTGTATTTGGGGCTAGAGGTGTATACCTCTTTTGACCTATCAGGCTTGTTCTAACAACAGGCTATTCCAGGGTGGACAGAGGAGGGGAGAAATTGGCTGCATTGAAAGCCCACTTGATCATAGGGCAGTCTCAAGCACTGTAGTTATCTAAAAATGCCAAGCATGTATATTTGACCAATGGGAATTAATCCAATTATATATTTTAACGTGCAATGACACAAAGTAAGTTAGTTCCAAAAACAGTTTGAAACCATAAGTAATGTATGTCCATTATTTGTTAAGAAATACCCGGTTATGCTCATTGTGAACACTTGGGGGGGGACACGAGAAAGTGTTGTTGCAGTGCGTAAACTCACAATAGGGTTCTTATGACAAGTGCAGCTGTCTTTTGTTCACCAAGACAAGGTCACTCTTCTATGCATTGTAACAGCTACTGAAGTATTAAACTAGACCTCATCTTGTTGACGTGACATAGTTTCCTTCCCTTTGTCCTTGATGACAAAAATAATCCTGTGAAATTGTTCTTTGGGTGTACAGTTTATGAAGAGCCCATAATTCAATTAATTTAAGCCACAAATGGAGCAAAGTATGAAAATATATGCACTTATGCCCTGACAGCCATCTTGACCTTTAACAGCACGTTACTACAAATATAAGACCTTATTATGCCCCTTGGGTCAGCACCTTACATACTACTCTACACAGACGTTTCTAACCTGATTAGTCAGCACCTTACACAAGTTATTTAAAACATTTAACATTTTGAGTCCCCCTTGTTAAAACTAGCATGAGTTTCTTGAAAGTGACATGTACAGGTAACTGCCAAAATATCCAGTCATTCTGGATAAGAGCGTCTGATAAAATGTAAACTGCCAAAATAAAGGAAACGCCAGCATAAAGTGTCCTAATAGGGGCGTTGGGCCACAACAACCTGCCAGAACATAGATTCTACAAATCTCTGGAACACTATTGGAGGGATGCGACAACATTTCTTCCATGAAAAATGACATCATTTGCTGTTTAGTTGACGGTGGTGATAAACTCTGTCTCAGGCGCTGCTCCAGAATCTCCCATAAGTGTTCAGTTGGGTTGAGATCTGGTGACTGAGACACACACAACCTTTAAATCCCCCTATGCTCCTTTGAGACCCCTCTTTCAAAGTCACTGAGATCTTTTCTTCTAGCCATGGTAGCCTAAATAATGGGTAACTGGGCATTTTTATACATGACCCTAAGCATGATAGGGTTTTAATTGCTTAACTAACTTAGGAAACACACCTGTGTAGAAGCACCTGCTTTCAATATACTTTGTTGCCCTCGTTTACTCAAGTGTTTCCTTTATTTTGGCAGTACATGTACATGTCACTTTCAAGAAACTCATGCTAGTTTTAACAAGGGGGACTCAAAATGTAAAATGTTTTAAATAACTTGAGTAAGGTGCTGACTAATCAGGTTAGAAACGTCTGTGTAGAGTAGTATGTAAGGTGCTGACCCAAGGGGCATAATAAGGTCTTAGATTTGTAGTAACGTGCTGTTAAAGGTCAAGATGGCTGTCAGTGCATTAGTGTGAAGCTGTCTACAAGTTGTCTACGAGGTGATAATACTGTATAAGTGGTTGTCATCACCAGAGAGCGTTTCCCTCCTTAGACCTCTTCAGGAGCACATAGAGGAGCACCTTTGACTCCTACAATTTCACACCTTGTGCATTCAGCCTTGAGGTTCCTTACTTTACTTCCACATGCTACTCCTCAATGACACTGTTAGGTGTCCAATTCCCAGCTGTCGGGAAATTAATTTCTGTCACTACAGGAGGGTTCACATACTGATAATGACAAAACAGTGAGTTTTTACCCTAAAACAATATCAGTAGATGGTTAAAAACAAATTATGTTCTCTATCTCTCTCGAAGATGGATTTCAAAAGAAGCAACGTATTGTAAGCCAAGACTATCACTATTCTTTACCATGAGGATAATGTAACACCCTGCAACCCATCAGCTAATACATTTCAAGCCTATAAAATCGACCATGACCCACAACCCTCAAATGTTTGAATTAAGCGGTAAGGCCCAAGGAGGTGTGGTATATTGGCCATATACCACGAACCCCGGAGGTGTCTTATTGTAATTATAAACTGGTTACCAACATAATTAGAACAGTAAACAAGTAATTTTGTGTCATACACATGGTATATTTAAGCAAGAAGGCCCAGGGGTGTGTAGTATATGGATAATATACCACAGCTAAGGGCTGTTCTTACGCAGTGCTGTGGGATATTGACCATATACTACAGGGTGCCTTATGGCTATTATAAACTGGTTACCAACGTAATCAGCACTAAAAGCAGTAAAAATAAATGTTTTGTCATACATGTGGTATACGTTCTGATATACCATGGCTGTCAGCCAATCAGCATTCAGGGCTCGAACCACCCAGTTTATAATGTCTAGTATACCATGGCTTTCAGACAATCAGCATCCAGGACCCAAACTACCTGGTTTATAATATAAAATATATGCAATTTAACAGACGCTTTTATCTACAGCAACTCAACGTGCGTATGCTCCCGGGAATCTAACCCCCCATTCTGGTGTTGCAAGTGCCATGCTCTACCAACTGAGCTACAGAGGACCACACTCCCTCTCATCAAGCTCCTTACTTAGTCTCAATACTTGAGCAGTCTATTCTAGGCTCAACCTTTCTTTATACGTCCCCATTCTCAGCTGTCCAGTCTTCTCGTGTTATCAACACTGTGTTCTGTCTGTCAGATAGAAGGAATGATGGCTGGACACCTTACCACTGTTCTGCTGTGTAACATGATTCTCCTTTGCATTTCAAGGACTGCACTATCTTTAGGATGTCCATGCATCTGTTGTGACACAAAGGTCGTTGAGAACTCACTCAACTCATATCTCAGTGTTTGTCATTGTCCTTGCATTGCTGTTAACGCTCTGATGCTATTGGGCTTGTGCTATTCCCATACTGTAGATGCTTTAACAGAAAAAACTGTAATCGAAATGTGTTGCACTATAAATGTAACTGATTGTTGGTTTTAGAATGATTTTGAAAGCTGAGCTTAAAGTTAAGATTGCAAGAAAGGTTGTTGTTTGTCACTTGCATTTCTGTGTAAACCCGATACAATGGTGGACCTCCTTGTACAGTAAAGTAGCTATCTACATTTGTTCATTGACTGGCAAATTGTTTACTCTGTCACCCCGCAGATATTGAATATTAGACCGTTTTGCCGAATTTTGTCACACTTAGTTTGTTATTTGTGGTGTAACTGAAAACTCCCATTGGAGTTGCTGGCTGTTTTAAAGTGTTGTACTACAGTATGTCTTCCTAACAATTAACAGGATAACATAAGTGTCCTGTTTGGACTCAGGCAGTTACTGTGTAGTATTAACCTTATTTGTATCCATCATCAATCTCTCCTCCATGTGACTCACAGATGCAGGTCCAGCCTCTTGCATTGGGAGACCTCATGCCAGGGACACCAAACATGACCACATACAAGAAATGGTAAGACGTTATCAATCTTTAGTAGCATTAAATTGTTCACTATTACAGTGTCTATTGTTTTATTTACTCCTAATTAGATTTGTTATGTCTTTAATTTCTGTCTTTTGATACCATGAACGTACAGATGCGCTGGTTAACAAGTTACCTTTTCTGCTCACGTCACACTGCGGCAGCAAGCACAATTGCTAGTTTATTTCCATCTATCGTTGCAAGCTAGTTTTGAAGAAAATACATTCAATTATTTTTATAGAATTTACTGTAGAACGTTAGATATTTATTGAATTCCCATCGGGACGGAGGATAACTTTTAAACCAGCTGCTTTGTGTGATAAACTTTTATTTATTTTTCTCAATTTGATCTTACATCTCACTTTTCATCTCTTTCAGCTAATTCATTTTGCTTTCAAGTTCCTTCTTCATCTGTACATCAGCTCATTTCAAGTTCCTTCTCCCCTCTACATCTGTACATCAGCTCATTTCAAGTTCCTTCTCCCCTCTACATCTGTACATCAGCTCATTTCTAAATATTCTATCTGATTGTTGTCTCCATGTCTTCTAAACTTTAGATTGGACCCTTATAAATGTACTCTTTGTAACCGAATACAGTTCAGGTACCGTTAACAGTTTTTAATGGGTAGGCCTCTAAGTAGCCTATGTAAAACAATTGCTCTTGTTTTAATTTTTAAAAATTGTATTACTTTTTATTTTTATACTTTATCCATGCATTTCTCCATATAATTTGTAGGTTTTTCTCTGTTCAAGCTGTTGCACTACTTTGCTAATTTATATCTGCTGTAAGACTTTCCTCTATCAATAATTATTCTGTTTTATATACTGTATGTATCCATTATCATAAATAAAATAAAAAGATATATATATTATTTTGTATTTTACTAGGCAAGTCAGTTAAGAACAAATTCTTAAAGCTGGTGTACAAAACCGAAAGTAAAAGACACAAAAAGGAAACTTAAGAACGGGAAGCATCTAAATAGTGCACCTAGAACCAATCTACTGCTTCTTAGACTTGCTTTCAATGAGAATGACAGATCTATAATCCACATTTCTTCAGTTGGTCTTAAAGTGGAAATATGTAACTTTTTCCCGACCTGACCAAATTCACATTTGTTATAGATCTATCATTCTGCTTGAAAGTCTAAGAAGCAGTAGATCAGTTCTATGTAAGCTATTTCTATGCTTCCCGTTATTAAGTTTTGGTCTTTTGCTTTCGGTTTTGTACAAGTACTTCAAACAGCTGAAACAACAATATTTTTGGTTATGGAAAATATATTTCACAGCGGTTTAGATGGTACAATGATTTTCTACACTATTTTGTCACATAAACTGAAATTAGGCAAACTATTAGAAATATAGCAACCAGGAAATGGCGGATTTTTGTATAGTGCAACTTAAAAAATATGGGTCCCTGGGGGGAACAAGGACCCCTGATTAACTGATGTATCTGTAACCTACGAAATGTTGTGTTTGCTAGAGATTAAATCATTCATATTTTTTCAAGCCAATTCCAATTTGGGAAAGTTCTGCAAGATTCACATTTACCTTTTTAGTAATTTAGCACCCCTGGGTTAGGAACCACTGAGTTATATGATGAAAGGTTTTCCAATCAATGTTTGATTTAATTGAGATTTCAGCAGGCAGGTCATTACTTACGTAGATCATCCAGGCTGCGTACAGTAGATCTCTCTGAGGTTAAACAGCTCAGCGGGCTCGTGCAGGATGGTGAACATCGCCATTATCAAACTATGGCGGGTTCTATTGGTGGCAGTCAATCTCCTTCACAGTAACATTCTAAAAGAAGAGTAAATTATGTTTCCACAGTTTATGTTGTCTCCAGCTTGAGCAACCTATTACTTTAAATTATATTATCAATTCAATCAACAAATGTTTTGTTTCATTTTTAATATCAGTAAAAGGAAAAGTGCATAACTCATTATACAGTGCCTTCAGAAAGTATTCATACTCCTTGACTTATTCCACATTTTGTTGTTTTACAGCCTGAATTCAAAATTGATTAAAAAATTATTATTTTTTCACTCAACTACACAGAATACCCCATAATGACAAAGTGAAAATGTGTATATCTAATTTACGTAAGTATTCACACCTGAGTCAATACATGTTAGAATCACCTTGACCTTGACAGTTATTACAGCTGTGAGTCTTTCTGGGTATGTCTAAGAGCTTTGCACACCTGGATTGTATAATATTTGCATTATTCTTTTTACATTTCTTTAAGCTCTGTCAAGTTGGTTGTTGATCATTGCTAGACAGTCATTTTTAAGTCTTGTCGTAGATTTATAAGCCGATTTAAGTCAAAACTGTAACTAGGCAACTCAGGAACATTCAATGTCGTCTTGGTAAGCAACTCCAGTGTATATTTTACCTTTTGTTGTGTGTTGTGTTGGATTTGCCCCAAATAAAACGTTTTGTATTCAGGACATAAAGTTAATTTCTTTGCCACATTTCTTTGCAGTTTTACTTTAGTGCCTTTATTGCAAACAAGATGCATGTTTTGGAATATTTTTATTCTGAATAAGGGTTTTTCTAAGTCCCTGTCACGACTTCCGCCGAAGTCGGTCCCTCTTCTTGTTCGGGCGGCGTTCGGCGGTCGACGTCACCGGCCTTCTAGCCATCGCCGATCCACTTTAATTTTCCATTTGTTTTGTCTTTGTCTTACACACCTGGTTTCAATCCCCCGATTACTTGTTCATTATTTAACCCTCTGTTCCCCCATGCTTGTTTGTGAGTAAGTGTTTATTGTATTGTGGTCCGTATTGTGTGGCCTTGTATTTACGACTTGTATTGTGATATATTTTGAGTAAAATTGTTTTCTTTACTCTTATCTGCTGTCCTGCGCCTGACTCATCTCACCAGCTACACACAGACGCTTTACAGTCCCTTTTTGTGGCAGCTGACCAGACAACTGAACAGTAGTCCAGGTTCAACAAAACTAGGGCCTGTAGGACCTGCCTTGTTGATAGTGCTGTTAAGAAGGTAAAGCAATGCTTTATTATGGACAGACTTCTACCCATCTTAGCTACTGTTGTATCAATATGTTTTGAGCATGACAGTTTACAATCCAGGGTTACTCCAGGCAGTTTAGTCACATCAACTTGCTCAATTTCCACATAATTTATTACAAGATTTAGTTGAGGTTTAGGATTTAGTGAATAATTTGTCTCAAATACAATGCTTTTAGTTTTAGAAATATTTAAGACTAATTTATTCCTTGCCACCCACTCTGAAACTAACTGCAGCTCTTTGTTGAGTGTTTCAGTCATTCCAGTCGCTGTAGTAGCTGACGTGTATTGTGTTTAGTCCTTGCATACATAGACACACTGGCTTTACTCAAAGCCAGTGGCATGACGTTAGTAAAGATTGAAAAAAGCAAGGGGCCTAGACAGCTGCCCTGGGGAATTCCTGATTCTACCTGGATTATGTTGGAAAGGCTTCCATTAAAGAACACCCTCTGTGTTCTGTTAGACAGGTAACTCTTTATCCACAATATAGCAGGGGGTTAAAGCCATAACACATAAGTTTTTCCAGCAGCAGACTATGATCAATAATATAGAAAGCCGCACTGAAGTCTAACAAAACAGCGCCCACAATATTTTTATCATAAATGTCTCTCATCCAATCATCAGTCATTTGTGTAAGTTCTGTGGTGTTGAATGTCCTTCCCTATAGGCATACTGAAAGTCTTGTCAATTTGTTTACTGTAAAATACATTGTATCTGCTCAAACACAATTTTTTCCAAAAGTTTACTAAGCGTTGGTAACAGGCTGGTTGGTCAGCTATTTGAGCCAATAAAGGGACCTTTACTATTCTTAGGTAGCGGAATTACTTTTGCTTCCCTCCGGGCCTGGGGCACACACTTTCCCGTAGGCTTAAATTGAAAATATGACAAATAGGAGTGGCAATATCATCCACTATTATTCTTTGTCATTTTCCATCCAAGTTGTCAGACCCCGGTGGCTTATCGTTGTTGATAGACAACAATAATTTTTTCACCTCTTCCACACTCACTTTACAGAATTCAAAATTACAAAGCTTGTCTTTCATAATTTGGTCAGATATACTTGGATGTGTACTGTCAGCTGCTGGCATGTCATGCCTAAGTGTGCTAATTTTGCCAATGATAAAAATCATTCAAGTAGTTGGCAATATCAGTGGGTTTTGGGATGAATGAGCCATCTGATTCAATGAGATGGCTTTTTTCCCAAAATGTAATTTTAGTTGCTCCAAAGTTTTTTACTATCATTCTTTGTCATTTATCTTTGTTTCATAGTGTAGTTTATTCTTCTTTTTGCTCAGTTTAGACACATGATTTATCAATTTGCAGTACGGTAGCCAATCGGTTGTGCAGCCAGACTTATTTGCCATTCCTTTAGCCTCATCCCTCTCAACCATACAATTTTTCAATTCCTCATCAATCCACAGGGATTTAACAGGTTATTTTCTTAATAGGTGCATGCTTATTAGTAACTGCAATAAGCAATTTCATAAATGTGTCAGGTGCAGCGTCTGTTTGCGCCTCATTACACACCACAGACCAACAAATATTCTTTACATCAACAACATAGGAATCACTAGAAGACGTATTGTATGACCTCTTATGCACTATATTAGGCCCAGCCTTTGGAACTTTGTTTTTCCTAGATATGGCTACTATATTGTGATCACTACATCCGATGGATCTGGATACTGCTTTCAAGCTAATTTCTGCAGCATTAGTAAAGATGTGATCACGGCAGGTAGCCTAGTGGTTAGAGCATTGGGACAGTAATTGAAAGGTTGCTGGATTGAATCCCGGAGCTCACAAGGTTAAAAATCTGTCATTCTGCCCCTGAACAAGGCAGTGTTCCCTGGTAGGCTGTCATTGTAAATAATAATTTGTTCTTAACTGACTTGCCTAGTTAAATAAAGGATAAATAAAATCAATATTTTGATGATTTCATTCCTGTACTGTTTGTAACTACCCTGGTAGGTTGACTGATAACCTGAACCAGGTTGCAGGCACTGGTTACAGTTTGAAGCTTTTTCTTGAGTGGGCAGCTTGATGAAAGCCAGTCAATATTTAAATCACCCAGAAAATATACCTCTCTGTTGATATCACATACATTTTCAAGCATTTCACACATGTTATTGTCACGATCGTCCATGGGAGAGAGAGGACCAAGGCGCAGCGTGTAAAAAATACATCTTCTCTTTATTTAGGAGAGGAACTAACGAAGCAAAACAACAAATCGAAGACCGTGAAACCAAAACCGACTAAATGCAAAACATGCCAACTTGAAACAGACCTAGACACAGACTAAGACAATGACAAAATCAATGACCCAACAAACACATGATGCCTATGGCCGCCTAAAATATGGCTCCCAATCAGAGACAAATGAAAGACACCTGTCTCTGATTGAGAAACCACTCAGGCAACCATAGACATACCTAGAAACCCTCACTAAACCATAGACATACCTAGACATACTCACTCAACACAAAACCACAAACACAAAACCCAACAACCCCTTAACCATATAACCACCCAAACACAAACTTTCCCCATGTCACACCCTGACCTAACAAAAATAATAAAGGAAACAAAGATAACTAAGGCCAGGGTGTGACAGTTATCCAGATACTGACTGTTAGCACTTGGTGGTCTATTGCAGCTTCTCACCAGAATGTGCTTTAAGTGAGGCAGATGAAGTAATATGGCTACAGGTTCAACAGTATTTGAGATCTTTACAGATCTAAGCTTTACAGGAATGTGGTTCTCAATATCAACAGCAACACCACCACTGGCATTTCTGTATTTTCTGTAAATGTTATAACCTTGTATTGCTACCAGCGTATTATCAAGGGTATTATCTAAGTGAGTTTCAGAGATGGTCATAATATGAATATCATCTGTTACTAGCAAATTATTGATTTCATGAACCTTGTTTCTTAAGAGGTGTTAACGTGGGCTATTTTGAGAACTTTTCTACTGGGATACTTACTTGTTTTCATTGCTTTACTGGGAAGCTTAGCAGAGGTAGATATGTTCATGTTATTTATGTTAGTGCAGGGTGAGCTTCACACAGTGGACTTCCTACTAGGGCACACCGCTTCAGTGCTAACAGTATAACTCTGGTTCATAGGCACGTCATTACTGCATACAAAAGCTGTAGGATCAGCAGAGAGATTCAGGACAGTTAGAGGGACATAAATTAGGTTACTTACATTGTGTTTACCAACTTCCCTGGTATAATGTACATTTGCTGAAGCATCATGACAACTCAGCGTCACAATGGTAACGATTAACTGAGCTGGGCTTGGGTTATTGATAAGTCATTGTCCCAACGCAGCCTTATAATGCTGTGAAAGGATCCAGGAACCCAAATGATTTGGGTGGATCCCATCCTCCATAGAAAATGTGTTTTGTTTCCAAAAGGTATCAAAATTGTCAACAAAAGTTACACCCATTGTGCTGAAATAATCACGTAGCCAGTTGTGAAGAGAAAAAATCCTGCTAAAGCGTTCAATGCCACGATTCAGAGAGGGCACAGTGCCAGATATGATCAGAGAGGTCACAGTGCCAGATATGATCAGAGAGGGCACAGTGCCAGATATGATCAGAGAGGACACAGTGCCAGATATGATCAGAGAGGGCACAGTGCCAGATATGATCAGAGAGGACACAGTGCCAGATATGATCAGAGAGGACACAGTGCCAGATATGATCAGAGAGGACACAGGACCAGATATGATCAGAGAGGGCACAGTGCCAGATATGATCAGAGAGGGCACAGTGCCAGATATGATCAGAGAGGACACAGTGCCAGATATGATCAGAGAGGGCACAGTGCCAGATATGATCAGAGAGGACACAGTGCCAGATATGATCAGAGAGGTCAAAGTGCCAGATATGATCAGAGAGGACACAGTGCCAGATATGATCAGAGAGGACACAGTGCCAGATATGATCAGAGAGGACACAGTGCCAGATATGATCAGAGAGGACACAGTGCCAGATATGATCAGAGAGGACACAGGACCAGATATGATGGGTCTTTTATTAGTGTCTAGCAGAGAGTCAATCAGCTCTTTAAAATCCAGTTTCAACTCTTCAGAACTGCCCTTCATAATATCATTAAAACCACATGGACTACTATACAATCAATTTCCATGTAACGACATAGTACATTCGGGAGCAGCTTAGTAATGTAATTTACTCGAGCTCTAGGATAGGACATTGTTTTTGCACCAGGAATGGTCAGATTTCTTACCATGGAGCTGCCCAAAATCACGGCTGGCGAGCAGTACGAGGAAATCCACCGACTCCCACGCTTCACAGGATTCGGAGAACCCTTTATGGACGGGCGAGAGGCAGGATAACTTGAGCCCGTTGCTCCCTGCGCCTGGTGCAGGCCTCCGACAGATGGAGAAGCCCCGCTCGATCCAGGGCAGGGACGGAAGGTTGCTGACTTCGAAATCGTAGGAGTAGGCACTGTGGCCGCAGACACAGGTTCCACGGCTCGTGACATGTGACCATCGTTGATTGTCTTGCTCCTCTTGCTGTGCTCCTTCGACTCTGCTATCAGATGGGGAAGCTCCGGGCAACACCGACCAGTCGGATAACGACAGGCGACGAGGCGGAGATGAATCCAACAACCGCAAACGCCGTCCAGCCACCGGCGTAGAAAAGGTAAACATTCCACTCTGCGTTTCCCCCAGTTTCTTACGTAGGTTTGCGACCTGCGTGATCAAGGAAGGCACCTCAAGCCTATGATCCTCGGCAAGCAAACAATTTCCACATTGGAACTGAGTGATCCATGTTATCCCGTAACAAAGTGTAGTAGTGTTCTTTCTTTTATTTCAGTGAATAGATTGAATTGGGGCCATTGTCAAGAGTGTGTGCCTACACTACAATCTTAGGGTGGAAGTTTACGATTCTTACCTGTTGTTGGTCACCCCTTGTTTGGTGGAACAGATCTCTACTGAGGATGAAATAGACAAATACTTCAGACCAACATCAGTCAACTGACCAGCTATGTATTTGTATTGTATTTGTGCCTAGTGATGTGTCAATGATAGTTGTTAGGTACTTTAATGTTTATCTTCCTTTGCAGACTTCTTCTACCTTCAGGATGTTCGGTGCATTGTCTATCTCCAGGCCTTCATCCCTCTTTATAAAGAGTGTTGTTCAGCCCTATATGGAGAGGGCCATAAAAAAGTAGTCCTCCTCCCATCTTGTTTACATGTCATTGTTCCTTCCTTTTATCCTTGAGGACAAAGATAAACCTGTGAAATTGTTTTTGGATTCCTTCAACTGACCATGAGGCACTTCAACGTGCGTGACTGTCTGGGCCTCACCATCTGACATTGTAATAGCTGGGGCCTGTTTGCAAAGGACTCACATAAATACATCTTGGCCATACATGAAAGAACACTTGTCACCTTCCTCAAGCAACTCATGTTAGACTCCATTTACCTTATGAGATGTTAACAAAACGTCCACCCCAGGGCATCTAGCCCTGGGAAATATAGAAAATATTGTTAATTGTACACATAATTACGTCAAATTTGATAAAATTTTCTATCAGTGGCTCCTTTATAAAAGAAATGGGTGGATTACGCCTCTGCTTCCACCATGACAGATACCATTAGGGCTGGGCGATATGGCAAATAAATTATCACGATATCTATATATTTTTTCATTCGATAACGATAATTATCACGATATTAATCAAATCATGTTTAAAAGGTGCATGTCTGCTTTAAACTCTAGAATGCCTGAACAAACCGTGGTTAGAGCGTTGGGCCAGTAACCGAAAGGTTGCTAGATCAAATCCCAGAGCTGTCAAGGTACAAATCTTGTCTTTCTACCCCTGAACAAGGCAGTTAACCCACTGTTCTCCGATAGGCCGTCATTGTAAATAAGTTGTTCTTAACTGACTTGCCTAGTTAAATAAAGGTTAAAATATATATATATATATGTGAGCTACACATAAAATTATACTTGAAGGAAAATTGTTCCATGTTTGCGGCCAGGGAGCACATACCTGGGGTCAATTAGATTGATAAGCCTCTTGAAACCTTCCCTTTCGACTTCTATAATTGGTAGCATGTCCTTAGCAATGCAATGCAAAATAGCATTTGTGATGTCTTTGTCTTTTCAATGTTTGCTTGTAGGGCATAAACGCTGTCAGTGTTGACTGCTTCAGGCAAACCTCCCTAGATTGGCTGGTACTTGAGGGGCGTTTATCAATACCGTGGCGCAAACTCAAACTTCCTGCATGTTCCAAAGAGTGATTTTGTTTCAGATGTTGAAAAATGTTTGTTGTATTACCAGACTTCGTAGCCACCTGTCTACGGCACAATTTGCACTGAACATTGCTCTGCTCTTTGTCGGACTTCAAAAAGCCAAACCACTTCCAAATTACTGAAACAATTTAACCCTTTTTATCAACAATTTCTTCGTTGGAAGCTGCTCCTTCTCCATGGCTATCACTGCCACTGTTTTCACCTACATCACTCATTTTTCATGGTTAATAGTGGCTACTCCATCACTCGGGGTGCTAAGTGGTTTTTAGTGGGTGTATACCTCTCCACGTGCATATTGTCACTTCTCCGCACGTTCCTGCTGGGTCACAGAGGTGAAATGGACTGCTGTACCTAATTATTCTATATCGACATTATCTCTTTATTAGCATCCTCTGATTAATGTATGCATTAACTCAATCTTGGTTACGACACTGATATTAACAAGTTATAGATGATCATTCTGTCTCTGGAGATAGGTGGGGATGTGCTAAATAACTTACAAGCGTAGATAAATCTGGCCATTCAAGTAGTTTAAATTGGGCCAAAGTCAACATTATCCGGCCATATGACAATGGATAACATATTTTATAAAGTAATATAACTGTATGTAACTGCTTCCTGGATAATGTAATACTACATTATGGTGAGAAACTATTTGACCTGTTTGATAAGGAAGTACTTTTTGTTGGGGGGGGGGGTGGGGTGTTTCGATTGACAACTACCCAGATAAGTGCAACAGACATTGTGACTGAGACACGGTGGCTGTGGTAAGACATTAGTGAAAGTGTGAAGCTGTCTACAAATGGATATATGTAGTGGTTGACACAGCTGGAAAGGAACTCATACACTTTTAGGAAAAAAAAGAAGGTATTATCTATAACTTAAAATGATTATTCGACTGTCCCCATATGAGGACCCTTTGAGTAACCCTTTTTGGTTCCATATAAAGCCCCCCCCCCCCCCCCCTTTTGGGTTTCATGTGGAACTGTTTTCACAGAGGGTTCTATGTGGAACCAAAAATGGTTCTCCTATGGGGACTGCTGAAGAACCCCTTTGAAACCCTTTTTTCTAAGAGTGTACCTTTTTCTAAGAGTGTTCTGTATCGTCTTCTGTAAACCATTAAAGCCATTTTGACAACTTCACACCTTGCACCTAGCACATACCAGTCTGTGTCCCTCAATGATTTGTTAAGGGTCCCATTCCCAGCTGTCTTGTGTGCGTGTGTGGAGGGCATTTGAGTCTTGCTTAATACACCTGATCAAATGTTCACTTACACTTATGGAAGGGGGTAAAGGGATTGTCCACCCAAATTAGGTTTCCTTAACTGGTAAGCAGTGTATGGACAAGGTAAAACCATGCATTGGTTTTGTTTAACTAGCCATTGTCTCAAAATGCATTTCTGGCCCAAAATGCAAGTAAATAACCCCGATATTAGGAAACCAATATGTACATTTGTAATTTGGGTGAACTATCCCTTTTTGGGGTTATTTGAGCCTTGCTTGGTGTACTTGAACACATGGACTCACCTTAAACTATTCTCCTGTCATCTTTTGTCTCCATAGAATGACAACTGGCTGAGATCTCTTTCCTAACCAAGGCACGTGGGATCCCTGACAAGGTGAGTGAAAAAGGAGAGGATGTGTAGTTGGCTAGCGTAGTGATGCAGGGGTAGCCTCCAATCCACACCAGGGTGCTGTGTGGGCTCTTAAAATGAGTTCCAACAAAATAATGTGTTGGCTAAGCATTTTATCTCACTGAGACTTTCACCAGATTGAAAAACAAACAGAATTTATCGAGGTACTATTCAGCATGCGCTATTGCTTTCCAGAAGCATAGATCATTCCTCAGATATGATATGAAGATACGTTTGGCCATGTAGTGTATGTGGACACCTGCTCGTCGAACAAAATCATGACCATTACTATGGAGTTGGTCCCCCCTTTGCTGCTATAACATCCTCAAATCTTCTGGGAAGGCTTTCGACTAGCTGTTGGAACATTGCTGTGGGGACTTGATTCCATTCAGCCACGAGCATTAGTGAGGTTGTGCACTGATGTTGGGCGATTAGGCCTGGCTCGCAGTCGGCGTTCCAATTCATCCCAAAGGTGTTTGATGGGGTTGATGTCAGGGCTCTGTGCAGGCCAGTCAAGTTCTTCCACACCGATCTCGACAAAGCATTTCTGTATGGACCTCGCTTTCTGCACAGGGCCATTGTTATCCTGAAACAGGAAAGGGCCTTCCCCAAACTGTTGCCACAAATTTGGAAGCACAGAATCGTCTCGAATGTATGCTGTAGAGTTAAGATGTCCCTTCACTGGAGCTAAGGGGCTTAGCCTGAACCATGAAAACATCCCCAGACCATTATTCCTCCTCCACCAAATGTTTCAGTTGGCACTATGCATTGGGGCAGGTAGCGTTCTCCTGGCATCCGCCAAACCCAGATTTGTCCGTCGGACGGCCAGATGGTGAAGCGTGATTCATCACTCCACAGAGCGTGTTTCCACTTCTCCAGTCTCCAATGGCGGCTAGCTTTACACCACTACAGTCGACGCTTGGCATTGGGCATGGTGATCTTAGGCTTGTGTGCGGCTGTTCAGCCATGGAAACCTATTTCATTAAGTTCCCGACGAACCGTTCTTGTGCTGCCGTTGCTTCCAGAAGCAGTTTGGAACTCGGTAGTGAGTGTTGCAACCAAGGACAGACGATATTTTACACTCTACACGCTTCAGCACTCGGCGGTCGCGTTCTGTGAGCTTGTGTGGCCTACCACGTCGCGGCTGAGCCGTTGTTGCTCCTAGACGTTTCCACTTCACAATAACCGCACTTACAGTTGACCGGGTCAGCTCTAGCAGGGCAGAAATTTGACGAACTGACTTGCTGCAAAGGTGGCATCCTATGACGGTGCCATGTTGAAAGCACTGAGCTCTTCAGTAAGGCCATTCTGCCAATGTTTGTCTATGGAGATTGCATGGCTGTGTGCTCGATTTTGGCACTGACTAAAATAAAGTAGAATAGAATACAGTATATACATATGAGATGAGTAAAGTAGTATGTAAACAGTATTTTAACATTATTAAAGTGACTCGTGTTCCATTATTAAAGTGGCCATTCCAAGTCTACGTATATAGGGCAGAAGCCTCTAAGGTGCAGGGTTTCGTAACCGGGTGGTAACCGGCTAGTGATGGCTATTTAACATTCTTATGGCCTTGATACAGAAGCTGGTTTTCAGTCTCTCGGTCCAAGCTTTGATGCACCTGTACTGACTTCGCCTTCTGGATGATAGCAGGGTGAACAGGCCGTGGTGGTTGATGTCCTTGATGATCTTTTTGGCCATCCTGTGACATCGGGTGCTGTAGGTGTCCTGGAGGGCAGGTAGTTTGCCCCCGGTGATAAGTTGGGCAGACCTCACTACCCTCTGGAGAACCCTGCGGTTGTGAGCAGTGCAGTTGACATACCAGGCGGTGATACAGCCTGACAGGATGCTCTCAATTATGCATCTGTAAAAGTTTGAGAGTTTTAGGGGCCAAGCCAAATTTCTTCAGCCTTCTGAGGTTGAAGAGGCGGTATTGCGCCTTCATCATCACACTGTCTGTGTGGGTGGACCATTTCAGATCGTCAGTGATGTGTACGCTGAGGAACTTGAAGCTTTGCACCTTCTCCACTGCGGTCCCGTCGATGTGGATAGGGGCGTGCTCCCTCTGCTGTTTCCTGAAGTCCGCGATCAGCTCCTTTGTTTTGTTGAGTGTCAGGTTATTTTCCTGGCACCACTCTCCCAGGGCCCTGACCTCATCCCTGTAGGCTGTCTTGTCATTGTTGGTAATCAGGCCTACTACTGTTGTGTCATCTGCAAACTTGATGATTGAGTTGGAGGTGTGCGTGGTCACGCAGTCATGGATGAACAGGGAGTACAGGAAGGAGCTGAGCACACACCCTTGTGGGGCCCCTGTTTTGAGGATTAGCGAAGTGGAGGTGTTGTTTCCTACCTTCACCACCTGGGGTGGCTCGTCAGGAAGTCTAGGACCCAGTTGCACAGGGCGGGGTTCAGATCCAGGGCCCAGAGCTTAATGATGAGCTTGGAGGGTACTATGGTGTTGTGAGCTATAGTCAATGAACAGCATTCTTACATAGGTATTCCTCATCCAGATATTCTTAGGTAGCGGATTTACTTTTGCTTCCCTCCAGGCCTGGGGACACACACTTTCTAGTAGGCTTTAATTGAAAATATTGCAAATAGGAGTGGCAATACAGTCCGCTATTATCCTCAGTAATTTTCCATCCAAGTTGTCAGACCCCGGTGGCTTGTCATTGTTGATAGACAACAATCATTTGTTCACCTCTTCCACACTCACTTTACAGAATTCAAAATTAAAATGCTACAATGTCTTTCATAATTTGGTCAGATATACTTGGATGTGTAGTGTCAGCGTTTGTTGCTGGCATGTCATGCCTAAGTTTGCGAATCTTGCCAATGAAAAAATCATTAAAGAAGTTGGCAATATCAATCGGATTTCTGATGAATGAGCCATCTGATCGTGGTCTATAGCAGCTTCCCACAAGAATGGGCTTTAGGTGAGGCAGATGAACCTGTAGCCATATTACTTCAACAGTATTTAACATGAGATCCTCTTTAAGCTTTACAGGAATGTGGTTCTGAATATAAACAGCATTGGCATTTCTGTCTTTTCTGTAAATGTTATAACCTTGTATTTCTACCACTGTATCTTCAAAGGTATTGTCTAGGTGAGTTTCAGAGATAGTCAGAATATGAATGTCATCTGTTACTAGCAAATTATTGATTTCATGAACCTTGTTTATTAAGCTACATATGTTAATTCTTATGGCTGCAATCGCGTTAACGGGATGATATGACAACAGCCAGTGAAAGTGCAGGGCGCCAAATTCAAACAACAGAAATCTCATAATTAAAATTCCTCAAACATACATGTATCTTATACCATTTTAAAGGTAATCTTGTTGTTAATCCCACCAAAGTGTCCGATTTCAAATAGGCTTTACAGCGAAAGCACCACAAACTAGTATGTTAGGTCACCACAAAATCACAGAAAAACACAGTCCTTTTTCCAGCCAAAGAGGAGTCACAAAAAGCAGAAAGAGATAAAATTAATCACTAACCTTTGATGATCTTCATCAGATGACACTCATAGGACTTCATGTTACGCAATACATATATGTTTTGTTTGATAAAAGCTCATATTTATATGGCGCCATGTTCAGAAATGCCTCCAAAATATCCAGAGAAATTGCAGAGAGAGACGTCAAATAACATAAATACTCATCATAAACTTTGATGAAAGATACATGTTTTGCATAGAATTAAAGATACACTTGTTCTTAATGCAACCGCTGTGTCAGATTTCAAAAAGCTTTATGACAAAAGCACAATATTCAATAATCTGAGAACAGCGTTCAGCCACAAAAGGAAGCCATACAGTTACCCGCCAAATTGTGCAGTCAACAAAACTCATAAAAAGCATTATAAATCTTCACTTACCTTTGCTGATCTTTGTCGGAATGCACTCCCAGGACTCCCACAAGAAATGTTCATTTTGTTCGGTAATGTCCATCATTTATGTCCAAATAGCTATTTTTGTTAGCGTGTTTGGTAAACAAATCCAATGTCAGAAAGCGCGTTCACTAAAAGCTGACGAAATGTCAAAAAGTTCCGTAACAGTCAGTAGAAACATGTCAAACGATGTATTGAATCAATCTTTAGAATGTTTTTAACATAAATCTTCAGTAACGTTCCAACCGAAGAATTACATTGACTTCAGATATGCGATGGAACAGAGCTCCCTCTCATGTGAATGTGCATGGTCAGAGCATGGCCAGGTCATGGTAGACCTGACTATTTCCTGTCTCCTTCGGCCCCACTTCACAGTAGAGGCATCAGACAAGGTTCTACAGACTGTTGACATCTAGTGGAAGCGTTAGGAAGTGCAAACTCATCCATATCCCACTGTTTGTTCAATAGGGGCTGTGTTGAAAATCTACCAACCTCAGAATTCTCACTTCCTGTTTGGATTTTTTCTCAGGTTTTTGCCTGCTATATGAGTTCTGTTATACTCACAGACATCATTCAAACAGTTTTAGAAACTTCAGAGTGTTTTCTATCCAATACGAATAATAATATGCATATATTAGAAAATGGGACTGAGGAGCAGGCAGTTTACTATGGGCACCTCTGTGCACCTTTCATCCAAGCTATGGGCTATTTTGAGCACTTTTCTTCCGGGATGCTTACTTGTTTTCATTGCTTTACTGGGAAGCTTAGCAGAAGTAGATATTCTCATGTTATTTATGTTAGTGCAGGGTGAGCTGCACACAGTGGATATCCTACTAGGGCACACCGCCTCAGTGCTAACAGTATACATCAGCATACATAGGCACATGATTACTGCATACAAAAGCTGTAGGATCAGCAGAGGCATTCAGGACAGTTAGGGGAACATAAATTAGGCTACTTACATTGTGTTTACCAATGCCTCTAGTATTATGTACATTTGCTAAAGCTTTTTGACCACTCAGTGTCACAATGGTAGGGATTAACTGAGCTGGGCTTGGGTCATTGATAAGTCATTGTCCCAACGCAGCCTTATAATGGTGTGAAAGGATCCAGGAACCTAAATGATTTGGGTGTATCCCATCCTCCTTATAAAACGTGTTTTGTTTCTAAAAGTTATCGACATTTTTAACAAAAGTTACACCCATTGTGCTGCAATAATCACGTAGCCAGTTGTGAAGAGAAAGAATGCTGCTAAAGTGTTCAATGCCACAATTCAGAGGGCACAGGGGAGCATCGCTGGGGAGTTTCTTCCATTATTTTCTGATAATTCTCTCAAGCTCTGTCAGGTTGGATGGGAGTGTCGCTGCACAGCTATTTTCAGGTCTCTCCAGAAATGTTTGTTGGAGTCCGGGCTCTGGCTGGGCCACTCGAGGACATTCAGAGACTTGTCCTGAAGCCACTCCTGCGTTGTCTTGGCTGTGTGCTTTGGGTCACTGTCCTGTTGGAAGGTCTGAGGTCCTGAGCACTCTGAAAAACATCCCCACAGCATGATGCTGCCACCACTATGCTTCATCGTAGGGATGGTGCCAGGTTTCCTCCAGACGTGACGCTTGGCATTTGGGACAAAGAGTTCAATCTTGGTTTCATCATTCCAGAGAATCTTGTTTCTCATGGCCTGAGAGTCCTTTAGGTGCCTTTTGGCAAACTCCAAGCGAGCTGTCATGTGCCTTTTACTGAGGAGTGGCTTCCGTCTGGGCACTCTACCATAAAGGCCTGATTGGTGGAGTTCTGCAGAGATGGTTGTCCTTCTGGAAGGTTCTCCCATCTCCACAGAAGAACTCTGGAGCTCTGTCAGAGTGACCATCGGGTTCTTGGTCACCTCCCTGACCAAGGCCTTTCTCCCCCGATTGCTCACTTCTTCCATTTAAGAATAATGGAGGCCACTTTGTTCTTGGGGACTTTCAATGCTGCAAAAATGTTTGGTACCCTTCCCCAGATCTGTGCTTCGACACCATCCTGTATCGGAGCTCTACGGACAATTCCTTCGACCTCATGGCCTGGTTTTTGCTCTGACATGCACTGTTAACTGTGGGACCTTATATAGACAGGTGTGTGCCTTTCCAAGCCATGTCCAATCAATTCGTAGAAACATCTCAAGGATGATCAATGGAGACAGGACGCACCTTAGCTCAAAAGGTGTGAATACTTATGTAAATAATATATTTCTGTTTTTATTTTTAATATATTTGCAAACATTTCTAAAAACCTGTTCTCGCATTGTCATTATGGGGTACTGTGTGTAGATTGATGAGAATTATTTTTTTAATCCATTTTAGAATAAGGCTCTAACGTAACAAAATGTGGGAAAAGGGAAGGGGTCTGAATACTTTCCGAATGCACTGTACTTCTGTAATTGAGCTGTTTTGTCATGTTTCATGTTTTGTGTGGACCCCAGGAAGAGTAGCTGCTGCTTTTGCAATAACTAATTGGGATCCTAATAAAATACCAAATATGTCTGGAGAAAACCAGGCACATCTTGTCACCCGTCTAACGCCACACCTATCGTGAAGCATGGTGGTGGCAGCATCATGCAATGGGGATTATTTTCAGCAGCAGGGACTGAGAGATTGGTATGGATAAAGGGAACAATGAATGGAGCCAAATACAGGAAAATCCTTAATGAGAACCTGCTTCAGAGGGCAAACGACCTTAGACTGGGGCAGTCAAAGCAATGCCGGAATGGCTTTAGAACAAGAACATGAAAGTCCTTGAGTGGCCCAGCCAAAGCCCAGACTTGAATTCCATTGAAAATCTGTGGAAAGACTTGAAGATTGCTGTTTACCTCCGCTCCCCATCTAACTTAACAGAGCTTGAGAAAATCTGCGATCCAGATGTGCAAAGCTGATACAGACATACCAAAGATGTCTCAAAGCTGTAAATGCCACCAAAGGTGCTTCTACAAAGTATTGACTCAAGGGTGATAGTTCTATTTTTCCTTTTCAATACATTTGCAAACATTTCTAAAAACATGTTTTCACTTAGTCATTATGGGGTATTCTGTGTAGATGGGTGAGAAGAAAACAAATATTGAATCCATTTTGAGTTCAGGCTGTAACACAACAAAATGTGAAATAAGTCGAAGGGTATGAATACTTTCTGAAGGCACTGTATACATCGAAAAGTAATATACTTCCTAAAAATACTATTTAAAATTGAATTAAAATAGCTAATTGTTTTGCTTTTAGTTCGAATAAAGTGTCAACTATATTGTGTTTTAATCCTACGGAATAAAGATACTTAAAGCATAACATGGTAGCTTACTGGATGTGATATGACAATGGTGTCTTCTGCTTAATGTACATTAGATCCAAGTCATGTTTATAATTTTTGAACTAGTACACTATTACCAGATTGCCCAAACATGGTTAGTTGGATTCCTGGGTATTCCTAGGGAATGAGTGGGTTTCATGGTCTGTGTCTCAAAGACTAAGAAAAAAAAGCCTTGATTTTACAGGCTTTCACTTCAATGTTTATGTTATCTATTTTGTGTTTTTAATTCAATATACAAAATAGTGTATGTTATCAGTTGAAGACATTCAGTTGTACAACTGGCTGGGTATCCCCCTTTCCCTATCTTAATGCTTACACAATGCATGAGTTCTGATAACTTACCAGTAGTGGCATGAGAAGCCAGTTAAGAGGTGGGTAATGGTACAGCTTATTTTCTACCTTCCCCAAGTGGACAACATTGGAAGTACCCAGGAGGTCACACAGTTTTCACGCTTACTGTAGGCGGGGGAAACAAGAAAGGGAAAGGGGGATACCTAGTCAGTTGTCTAACTGAATGCATTCAACTGAAATGTGTCTTCCACATTTAACCCAACCCCTCTGAATCAGAGTTTGCCTTAATTGACATCCACGTCTTCGGCACCCGGGGAACAGTGGGTTTAATGCCTTGCTCAGGGGCAGAACGACAGATTTTTACCTTGTCAGCTCGGAAGTGTTAGTTGTTTCCTTTTTTTAAATTTAATTTTGAATTACAGGTAAATAAAACATTTTACTCCTTAGTGGGAAATGGAGGTTCCTGTATTTACCATCTGCAATAATATTTGGTTGATCAGTACAGTAATGTAATTAATTCCAAATATGAATAAAGCAAAAAACTGTTTCAGTAGCCTACATGTCTCATTCATATTTGTGCATTGATGTGACACACAAAATGAAAACATGTATGGTGTCTTTATACAGTAAGATATGTAGCCATGACCTCTTGCTTAGGTTAGTTGTCCACCATTTATAGTTATAAACCTCCCATTGACATTGATGCGCCTAAAACAGTTGGCCTTTATGTTGAAATAGACGTCATGTGTGTGAAAGGGTAGCAAGGCTCTTCTGAGACACTTGTTTCATGCTTTGACACTCCCTCCAGTGTTATGGCAAGGTACAGCAATATGGCAAGACGAAAATGATTTTTATTTTACTAGGCAAGTCAGTTAAGAACAAATTCTTATTTACGATGACGGCCTACACCGGCCAGACGACGTTGGGCCAATTGTGCGCCGCCCAATGGGACTCACAATCACTGCCGGTTGTGATACAGCCTGGAATCTAACCACGGTGTCTGTAGTGACGCCTCAAGCACTGAGATGTAGTGCCTTAGACCGCTGCGCCACTGAGATGTAGTGCCTTAGACCGCTGCGCCACTCGGGAGAAGTCACTTTGATATTTCTGCAGTGATGCATGGGAGTGAAGTAGCCCAGGTTTGGGCTAATTTTACAGTGGTAATAATTACATTGACCTCTCAGACTGAAGTGGATCCCTTGCAAGTAGAACTTGTGTTTTGCATGCAGAAAAGCAAGCACAAATTCAAAGGACCAATGCAAATAGGAGACGTGCGCGCGCACACACAACCGTCAAAATATGCTAATGTTTTTGACAGAATTGATGAATTCCCCCGCCCCATACCTCAACTGGTAGTGGAGCTGCACGTTTTAATGAATGATCCTTTAGGATTGTTTAAAGTGCTAGTTAAGATTCAGCTTCATCCTAGTACTGTATCAAAGCACCACAGCATTTTCAATTTAACTGCTTTTGATTATTGGCAGAAAAATAACAGCTTCTACATTTACATTTATGTTATAAAATCTAAAAGAGAAAATGTCATCTGATGTCAGAATCCTAAAATATTCAAAACAATTGAATATAGATAAGGGCACCTTACCTCCAGTGGCTAACGAGAGCAGCCTAGCTTGTTCTGAGTAGCCTAATTGCTGTGGAGAAGTATTTTTATTTGCTGTAGAGGAGCCTGCTAATAATAGGACCTGATTCACGTCACGTCTGCAAGTAAAGACAATAATCAAACACTCCCATGAAAGTCCACAATTCCTCATAATATGGTAAATACACGCAGAACCTGCTACAATAAATAACATACACAAAATACTTTATTGTTGTGAGTAGTGTAGGCCTATATTGTTTGCGCTTGTCCAATTCATTGAAAGTTATCTAGAATATATGATTAGCTAACTCATTAGGAAAGGTATTTTGTAATTAATGTGGCTAGATTTTGTTACCTGAAGAATGCAGAAATGCAACATGTCCTGAACAATTCTTTCCTTTGCAATCACGATGTGATGACAGATACTGTGCTCAGAGCACTGGCCTCTCTTTATAAAGAGCACTGGTGTCACTTTTAGTGCTGGTATCTCAGGAATCCCACTGCCTCAGTTATTGCAGTTGAGTGACTTTGATTTGATTCATTCATTGCTTACAGTTTACAGAAAAACCGATGAAATGCATTTACATAATTTAAAAAATTGCATCGAAAATAGTGTGTGTATGCCAAAGGTAGAATGTGGGATGTAAAGAATAATGAGGCGTAGGCCTAGCTGTTGCTGTCTCACAAGTTGATGGATTGTGAGGTGTAACCTTAGCTGGGACGTTCCACAATCTTTATCGAGGGTGCCAATAATTTTGTACCTGACTATGTGTAGGAGGTGTCTTCAATAATGGGGGTGGGGGTGTAGCTGTTGCTGTCTCTCAACTTGATGTTTTGTGAGGTGTAACCTTAACTCTGTCTTATTTACACCACATTGTTTCCCTTCCCTTGTCCTTCAGTACAAATATAACCCAGTGAAATTCCTGCTGAGTGCCTTTCTCTGATTGAGGTGGACAGTTTGTGGAGTACATTGATATCTGATCTAGATTAGGTGCTATATGTTTTATCAGAGATTAATTCTACCACCTGCCTTATTGTCCAGGTCATGGAAATGAAACTCTTTTTGAGAAATTAGCTTTTAAAATTGGAAAATATTCTCTCAGCTTCATGTCAAAATGTGTAGCATAGCAGGAAACAGCAGGGGGGGCTTGCTCGAAACCTTTCGGGGGGCTCGTGAAACGCCACTGTCTCTGATGACTAAATTACGGTAGATCACGTTAGCTAGCATTTGCATTTACATTTACGAAAAACGTAACATTACATACATGGCTACCGGTAGGTAACGTTCAAAGACACAACTCACAGTGAGTGAATATATATTTTTGGGGCATAACTTAAATTCCTTACTGTCATCTCTGCAGACCATGACTAACGTCCGATAACCATACAACGTCTTGAGTGGCACCTTTCGAAATCCCCATTTCTCATTGGTTCCTTTTGAAACTCCCACTTTTCCTGAGAGAAGTTTGATTTGGACCCCAATCTGGGTTAAAGAGACCTACATCTCCGCTAAAACCATTGACACCTGCGTGCCGTTTTCAAGGGATTGTTAAATGTTAACTATTTGGTTGTAATATAACCTCTTGAAGAGCATAGTCAGACCTACACATTTCAGATTATTAATGCAAAAATTATTGCGCACATTGAGCTCTATCATGAGAGTTATACAGCAAGTAACTGCATGCTATTCGTGATGAGTAAACATCAATGATCATGTCATTTCAGATACGGATATCTCTCAATATTGGCCATCATTGATTGGATATTTGAGTGATATAAAAAGTTAACTATACTTGACAAGTATGAGTGATTTTGCTAAATTTCCCATCTTTTGTCGGCTCTGCCTGTCAAGCAGCAGAAGGGCGCATTTGCAGTGGTAACGTTACTGTTAGCTGATGTTTACTTTGTAAGCTACCGGTAGAAACTTTGTACAATTGGCTAATAGTGGTAAGTGGACCTAATGTAGGCCTACCTAGCTAAGTTAGCTAAAATGTTCCCCTTTTCAACATTGTGTTAATTACGATTGCTGCTGACAGACATGATATAAGGCTACATTGTTTGATGGACCGCATCAAATGGCTAGCTATCTAAAAGATCACGTCAGTATGGCTAGTTAACAAGCCAACTTTCAGGGGATAAACTTGCCATCTATAGTGGTGATGACAGTAGTCTGACAACTTTACCAGGACGAGGATTTGCCGATGTCAAGCTATTTCCCAAATCCTGTAATCTCTGATGAAGCAAACTAAATTAAGTTGTTTGCTTAGCTTCACGTATCTGAAATTACATGATCATTAATGTTAACTGATCATGAATAGCATATAGCTACTTACTGTATAACTCTGATGATGGAGATACATGGAATAATCGGAAAAAAATTGTAGTTCTGACTATGCTCAATAGATGAGGATATTATAACCAAATAGTTCTAACATTTATTTAACAATCCCTTGAAAACGGCCAACCTGGTCTCAGAGCATTTCGTATTATTCTCAATTTAGTATGATATGATATGTTATGTTTGGCATGGTTACATACAGTGGGGAATTTAGCATGTATATCTCGGTGGGGCAAAAAATAATAATTGTGGGATGCATGCCAGCAAAGCCACTACACAACACTAAACAATACATGAATTGCACTATAACTGTGACAAACGGTGCCCACAAACTGTTAGGGCCTAGATAAAGCTGTCCCAACAGCAGAGTCCCAACAGCAGTCCATAAGGGGACGACAAGCAGATAAGAGGCATTCCAGAATTTCGAATAAGACATTAATGAGCGAGCTAGGACGGACATAGTCAATATAATTATTTGTTCAGCACTTTTGAAATGTACAGCAACAGAATTCAGAACATGGGCCGTTCTTACAGTGTTCTCCCTGTACACCAAGTCAGAACCGTAGGATAAATAAAGGAGGCATATAAGCAGGCAATGAAAGCTCTTACAATATTCGATGGTTACATTTCTCAAAAACAGGTTATAGGCTACATGTGCACCACCAAGTCAGAACAGTAGGCAAAATTAAGAGGTGAAAGTAGACCAAATTATTAGGGTGAGGGACATGGGCTACTAACAGCTTACTACACAACATACACTTAGCATTACTTTCTTAGCTACAGTATACATATCTCCCTGGAATATTACGTCATTTATGCAGCAGCATACAATACATTTTGGGACTTACCTTGCTGTGCTGTGCTCACTTGAACAGGAAGGCGGCACGGCGGTCCTTCGAGGGCAAATTTTGTCATCAAACTTTGTCATCAAAGTCTGGCATTCTCTGGATTTATGGTGCTTTCAAGACAACTGGGAACCAGAGGGAAAAAAAGGTTGATTCATGATGACGTCAGTGATCTTCAGGTCGTAGCTGTAGAAAGAGGCCCGAGTTCCCGAATTTACAATTCCGAGTAGGATGAAAGTTAAAAACGTATCAGCACACTATTCTCATGCTTAATTTCAAGGTGAAATTACGCATAAAGGGAAAAGTACATTAAAAGGGAATTATGTTTTGTGAAGTAAATAAGATATTGCCATTCCTGTCCGACAAATAATAACATTGAAATGACGTTGTTGTTTCAAGTTTTATTAGTCATATGTACAGGATACACATGGTATAGGTATACACTGTCCAACAAAATACTTACTTGCAGGTCCCTTCCGACAATGCAACAACAATAAGAAATAATCAAAAAGAAAATAAGAATTTGAACATAAAGTAATTGGCTCAGTAGAACAGAATAAACATTTTAGCATAAGTATAATAGAGGAAGGCACATTTTATATTTACACATGTATCAGGGAAGGGGGGATTGGGGGGCAAGTGTTTAAATCGTGCAGTATTAGCAATAGTAAATAATAGTCTGGTAGCAGCAGTTGTGATGTGTGTGTCTGATGGCTTGTAGATAGAAACTGTCTCTAAGCCTGTTGGTGTCAGACCTCCAGCTTCAATACCATCTGCCCAACAGTAAGGGAGTATGAACAGCTCATGGCTGGGGTGTGTTGGACTCCCTGGATGGGAGCATGGTCCCAGTGATGTACTGGGCCGTCTTCACCACCCGCTGGAGAGCCTTTCGGTCGTGGACAGAGCAATTCCTGTACCAGGCCGTGATGCTGGTCAGTACGCTCTTGATGGTGCAGCCATAGTATTTGGAGTAGACCCCGGATGGCATGCTACATTTCTTCAGCCGCCTGAGGAAGTAGAGGCGTTGTTGCGCCCTCTTGACAAGAGGGGTGGTGTTGTTGGTCCATGTTAAGTCATCGGTGATGTGGACGCCGATGAACTTAAAACTGCTGACTCTCTGCTGCAGTTCCGTTTATGTGGAACGGGGCGTTCCCTCTACTTCCTCAAAACAACAATCAACTCCTTTGCTTTGCTGACTTTGAGGGAGAAGTTATTGTTGTATTACACAATGCCAGTTCACTTACCACCTCCTTAAAGGTTGACTAGTTGTTGTTGATTATCAGGCCTACAACCGTTGTGTCGTCAGCAAACTTGATGGAGTTGATGTTGTGCAAAGCCACACAGTGGTGGGTGAACAGGGAGTACAGCAGAGGGCTGAGGACACCCCTGGGGGGACCCCTGTGTTAAGAGTCATTGTGGAAGAGGTGTTGTTGCCAATCCGCACAGCCTGGGGTCTGCCCGTCAGGAAGTCCAGGATCCAGTTGCAGAGGGTAGTGTTCAGACACAAAGCTAAGAGCTTGGAGGGTACAACCGTGTTGAATGCTGAACTATATTTACTCTTTTGAGAGTTTTCCTCACGTCAACCTTGGGAGAGTGAAAACACCTAGTCGTCCGGAGCAGCGAGAGTCTTCCTGGATGGGTCGGTATTGTCTGCCTCAAAGCAGGCATAGAATGTGTTCAGCTCGTCTGGGAGGGAGGCTTTGGTGGGAACCACACAGCTGGATTTGCCTTTGTAGTCCATGATAGCCTTGTAGTCCTTGCCACATGCGTTGCGAGTCTGAGTTGTCAAACATCGATTCAAGTTTGAGTTTGTATCATTTTTTTGCATCCCTAATGGATTTGCGGCGCTCGTACCATCTTTATCAGAAACACTTTGAAAAATCTCTACGTTGTTTTCTGGGGGGAAAGGTGTGCATAACAAAAAGTAAATTATACAATCTTAAAACCAATATACAAGATCAATAGGATGATCTGTTAGCTTCCTGACGACAAGACCCTCTTCATCCATCAACACAGACAAGACACACAACAACCCGTTGTTTACTTAACATTTTATTTTCGATTCAATCAGGTTATTAGAGTTATTAACAATTACATTGCTGTTATTGCTTAATAGATCATCTTAAGGACCTAGCAATGTCTAACAACGTATTACTGTTGTCAAGGTATTCATAGTTATTATCATCATTAATAATATCCATATTATTATTAGATTTGTTTAGTGCATTTTAAACAAACTACCAAAGACCTGCAGCGGGAGGTGTCTCTTTTCCCCTTCCCAACTTCAAGCCCCATTCAGTGCCCCCCCCCCCCCCCCACACACACACACACACACACCTCTGCCCAGAGAAGGTTCTGGAGCAGATCCAGTCAAAAACCTGTCAAAAAAAAACATCAAACAGCTAGGTCCTCAATGTTTCAAATAAACATACAGTACCAAATCCTGGCAACAAGGTGCCTGTTATGCACGTCACCATCACTCTATTATAGTGAGTTCCTGTATTCTAAAAAGAGAATAGCCCAGGTCTGGAAACAGCCCTTAGGCCTTACCCCCTAGCCTAGGGTCCAAGATGCTTGTGGAGATCTGAAAGGATCAGAAAGGTATAAGCAATATCGTAATAGCTTCACCATGCCGCCTGATAAGCTGGATGGATTGTTTGTACCTAGCCAATCCTTTCAGATCAGTGCCTAAGGGGTGGGGGCTTGGGCTGGTTTCTGGGCGTGGCTATAATTCAATGCTGCAAACTCTTCAGGGCATTGCCCCACAATAATATTTAGCGTAGAACTGATATAATATATAAATTTGTCCATTTTCTACCATACATTTCTATCTACCCAAGGTGTTCAGCTCTGAATGCACAGGCACACTCCCTATGTCTTCAGTGAAGCCCAGAGGAAGACAGGTCTGACAGCCCAGACGATCAAGATGAATGACCCATAAACAGTACTGGCTCCAAATCACATCTGGAAATTGAATTCATATCATTTCATCACATCCAACCAAGTCTGAGGAACTACAGTATATTTAAATGTCACTTTCTCTATCTTTTTTTATTCAACTGATTGTAATGACTCTTGGGTTTGAGGAGGGAGCCTATTAGTATTTATTTAATGCAAGTTCAAAGTTTCACCAAACTACCCTCAAGTGTAACGTTTGCTCAAAGAATCTTCAATCAATATAATTTCCCCCGATGTCTTTAAGAGCAGTAGACAAAATTGCCCTCATCTTGTCTTAGTATGATGTTTTTTGCACAATACAAAGTACCCTTCCAAAATCTTCCAGAAACAAAACTCCTACAGTTTTTTATAAATAGATAACCTAGCATTCATAAAGTTAAAGAAACTAAGTTGTAGGTATTTACAGGACCGTTTCCATAACATACCTGCCTCTGATTGTAATGACTCTTGGGTTTGAGGAGGGAGCCTATTAGTATTTATTTAATGCAAGTTCAAAGTTTCACCAAACTACCCTCAAGTGTAACGTTTGCTCAAAGAATCTTCAATCAATATAATTTCCCCCGATGTCTTTAAGAGCAGTAGACAAAATTGCCCTCATCTTGTCTTAGTATGATGTTTTTGCACAATACAAAGTACCCTTCCAAAAACTTCCAGAAACAAAACTCCTACTGTTTTTTATAAATAGATAACCTAGCATTGATAAAGTTAAAGAAACTAAGTTGTAGGTATTTACAGGACCGTTTCCATAACATACCTGCCTCTGCGTCCGTGAGCTGTGTGTGATGCCATACTCTGCCAGATAATACACAAATCAAAAGGGTCTCTCTGATGGTGGCAGTCGGGAGCATGGGCAGAAAGCATCTGCTCCCTTTCCTGACAGACAGGCCTTATGGGAAAGGTGAGGGGGGTGGGGGTCCCTTCAACCACCCTCCTTCATTGGCTCGGCACAACCATTTTCAGCAGACAGCTGACCCTCTTGTCCCTCTCCATCTTCCTCTCCGCGACCTGCTGAAACTCTGGGCTGGCGTTATGACATGCTATGTCTCTGGGTTGGGGGTGGCCAGCAGGGGCACGTTGTCCCTCCTCCTCCGGCCCAGCGAGGGGCGTCGGTACTGCTCCCCGTCGGCCAGCGTCTGGGGCAGCGGTTTCCTCTTGCTCTCGGGCAGAAGCAGGATGGAGAGCACGGCCAGCAGAGCCAGGGAGGAGTACACCACATGGTGAAGGAAGTAGCCATAGTGGTTGCGCAGGTCCATGAGCGGCGAGGTGAGCCGACCCACACAGCCCAGGGCCAACACCGTGCCCACGCCAATGCCCCTGGACGAGAGGCAAAAGTTCAAAGGTTAGTGATCTCCAAGAGGAAAGATCAGGGAAGAGAGATAACATGAGGATCAAGCCAAAAATGACACCCATTAATATGAATATTAGGCCTAATAATACGTCTAATATACGGAACAAGCCTAGATGGGAAAGACTCGTGTGACACTCTATGAGAAGCTGGTCCTTACCTGATGATGGTGGGCATGATCTCTGCTGTGAAGAGGACACAAAGAGAGGCAGCCGCCTGGGAGGAGAAGAGACCCATCACTGAGAACACAGTGATGGCCGCCTCACTTAGATCTGAGAGAAGGATAGGAGGGAGAGTTAACTTAGGACTGAACTCCACAGACTGACTGGCTGACGATTACATCTGAAACTGAGACACGACTTTGACTTTACTGCCACGGCAGTGTCCTTCATGAACTGATATACCACCATTCAGCCACAAGGTGGTGCTATGCAAAAAATAACCTGTGCTTCCTGTATTCAATGTCAATTGAGAAAATGATGGAGTCGTAACTACTTCATGACATATGGTCTCCTATGAACTGAATTACATTTACCCTCTATGTATTCCAGGTGAGGACTATCTATGTGTATTCTATCTATGTGTACCTAACTATGTGTATTCCAGGTGAGTAGGTAGAATTTGGCCCCTAAATCTGTGTATTCCAGGTGAGGGGTAGGTAGAATTCGGCCCCTAAATCTATGTATTCCAGGTGAGGGGTAGGTAGAGTGGCCCTTAAGCACTGACACAGGATTATATGTTTTAGTGGATGAAAACATATCTGATCCTATATCAGTGGTTAAGGGACTATTTCTACAAAGCATTATGCCAATCCGTATTTGAATCAATTACAGTGGCCACCCCATCTCTGTTTTGGTAAAAAGCTGAGGGATAGGCCTGGATAAATGTAACCACTCAAATGCATAGACAGAGCTATGAATGCAAGGACTGGCCATCAGTGACATCAACATTATAGTTTTAACCATGTTTTAAGGTTATACAGTGATTGTTTACAAACGAAGTAAAACAAGCTTATATTTTGGTTTCCGATGGGGTATAACAGTTGAACTAAGCTCATGAGGCATTTTAGTTATATTCTTCAAGAATCAATGGGTATAAATCATAAATTTACAAGTCCAAAAATGGGTGTAGTAACTAAGGATTCTACCTTGAACGTCAACTTACACTCCATCAGTCCGAGGAGAATCAGAGATGCCAGCCCCGTCATCGTCATGGCGAGGAGCAGGATACCACGTCGACCACACCTGTTCACGGTTGCCCATAACAACAGCCAGGCCCCTCCTCCCGCACAGACAGAGAGTAGATAGGTCCAATAGAAGCTGGGGGCAGTGCCTCTGACATCACCGCGGAACGAGCTGTAACAGTGACTAATGCCATGGGAAATGAACCTGACAGACAACGGGAGAAGATGGAGAGGGAGAATCATGGTCTGATTGGCAACTACTGTATGAATCCTATGGGTGCCAACCGGTAAATGTTGATAGAAGCCGGGGCAAACCTTTATATTACACTATATGTAGCATATATACTACTATGTTTGGTTACAAAAATGTCGTTACATCTTATTAGTAAACGGTGTAGTTACTGTGTAGAAACACAAAGTTAAACTTTCATGTACTGTATTTGTAATTGTATTTCTTATGGATCCCCATTAGCTGTTGCCAAGGCAGCAGCTACTCTTCCTGGGGTCCAAACACATTAAGGCACTTACATATAAAACAAAATATAAAACAGTACATCATATAACATTATTACACCACTGTATATCTACTACTGGTAGACCTACTACTATTACTATGTGTGCAGCTAATTAAAGTCTGACCAAACATGTGAGGGCAAACTTCAAACAGCACAGTTAGGTGACTTACGAGGTGAAGCCGAGCACACATATATTTTTCCAGATGTTCCTGCTGTGTACGAGCTCTGGGAAGGACAGGTGTGGGCGAGTAGAGGGAGATAGCTCGGAGTCCAGCTCTGAAATAATGACAACACCACAAGTCACACTGGAGGCATCAGCAGAGAATTGTTTTTCTAATAAAAGTCATAAATCTCATGAAAAGACCCACACAAAAAGACAAAATGGTTCCCACACACCTGTGAAGCTCTCGTCATCCCTCCCTCTATCTCTTCTTTCACTGAAGGAATTCAGATCAGCTGATCTCTCAGAGAGGAGGAGCCAGCGAGGAGACTCAGGAAATACCCCTGGAATACTGAAACAAAACAAACATTTTCATGTCATTTTCTCCTAGCTTCCTTCTAGGTGGAAGATAACAACGGTTAAGACAAGAGGGTTGTAATTAAGCCATAAGGCATGAGAATCCAGGGATTACCGTGTGATAACTCCTGATTAAGGGCTGTTCTTAGGAGGAATTTTAAATAATGGGACCGGCAATGCTAGTTAGCTTCCACGTGGAATTATTAGGTTCTTCAACCTAGGATTCATACCAAGCTATTCTCTCCCCTGGAACAGCAAAGGTCATATTTCATTTGCTCAGTGTTCAATTTACTATTTGCAATAAAAGGTCATGAGGAATGTGGGAGGAACACTGCACCTTGAAGCCAAATGCTAATGTATTCTGACTTGAGTTAATGGCTGAAATCAATACAAAGCCGGGATGCTCTCAGCAAGTCAGTTTGCATTTACTTCTTTAATGAAATGACTACCATATTCGCCTTCCGTTGTCCATAACACACTCACACTCACTCACCCATAGGTGAGGAACAGAGAGAGCGGTGCAGCCCCAGTTCCAAGTAAGCCTCTCCAGGACTGGTAACCCAGAGCAAAACCCAGCAACAGCAGCTCCCCAGCAACTGTAGTTAGTCCTGCCACCATGGTGACTAGCAGACGTAGTGAGGGGTCACAGAGTTCAAGACCTGTCAATCAAAAACAATGAATGATTACAGACACAACAACGCTGAACAATTAGTAAACAAGTTTGGTCTTTAAGTATACTCAAAATAGTTTTAAGATGCTATTGCCTGTGTGGTGTCAGGTTTCAAAAGCTCAGCAGTGGTCATGGCAGTAGTCTTTTGATGCTATTGTTAGAGCCTTGGGTACTATGGCTCTGTGTTTTGACCAATCATGTGACGTGCCTGGATTTGAACTTTTATTTTTTGGATCAAACTGTCCCTTTTCTCTCTCCGTATGTCAGATGGTCCAGCACCATCCTCAGGAAATTGCTTTCATTTTTGGAGTTATTCTCATTTCTGGATAAGGCTTGAAATACAGAATAAAATCATGATATGTCATATGACTGCGCAATACACATGGCCCTAACTATGACACCAGTAGCTGAGACTACTCACGTGTGATGTAAAGGCCCTAACTATGACACCAGTAGCTGAGACTACTCATGTGTGATGTAAAGGCCCTAACTATGACACCAGTAGCTGAGACCACTCACGTGTGATGTAAAGTGTGATGTAAAGGCCCTAACTATGACACCAGTATCTGAGACTACTCACGTGTGATGTAAAGTGTGATGTAAAGGCCCTAACTATGACACCAGTAGCTGAGACTACTCACGTGTGATGTAAAGGCCCTAACTATGACACCAGTAGCTGAGACTACTCACGTGTGATGTAAAGGCCCTAACTATGACACCAGTAGCTGAGACTACTCACGTGTGATGTAAAGGCCCTAACTATGACACCAGTAGCTGAGACTACTCACGTGTGATGTAAAGGCCCTAACTATGACACCAGTAGCTGAGACTACTCACGTGTGATGTAAAGGCCCTAACTATGACACCAGTAGCTGAGACAACTCACGTGTGATGTAAAGGCCCTAACTATGACACCAGTAGCTGAGACTACTCACGTGTGATGTAAAGCGTGAGGTAGACACCGGCGCTAGCAGCAGCCAGGCAAAAACGCATGACAATAAAGAATGGGGGAGTGGTAGAGACGCACACAAGCACGCCAAATACCACTGAGAGGGTCAGAGAGGTGAGTAGTGTCTTCAACCTGCCCAGTCTGAGGAAAACATAGAGAAGAGAAGATACAAAGCTCTGTTATAGTCGTGCATAAGCACTGGCCGGTTTCATGGAAATTAAATCCAGATATAGGCCTCTTAAAAACAGGTTTAAAAAAACAAACAAGTTAACAGTCCTGGTTTATGGAGTCCAAGAATAAAGCAAGTAAATAACCAGGGTCATTTCCATGTAAATACATAGTTATTTAGGGACATCTAGTCTAGAGTCTAGAAATATATGGAAACAGTGTTCATTCAACCACATTTCTTGATTCAAGTGCAGCCCAGGCCTGAGTCTGGATTCAAGTGCAGCCCAGGCCTGAGTCTGGATTCTAGTCCAGCCCAGGCCTGAGTCTGGATTCAAGTGCAGCCCAGGCCTGAGTCTGGATTCAAGTGCAGCCCAGGCCTGAGTCTGAAACTGTCGTCGAAAGCTTAATTCGATGATCTTAATGAACTGAATCGTGTTGGCTAATTACATTTGCTTCATCTCACTTTAAATCCTGAAGAGGTCTCCTCCCCCCAGTCTAACCCTTTGTATTTCTCAGCTCGTCTCACCTGTCAGCTGCAAAGCCCAGTCCCAGGCATCCTGTCAGAACGCCCAGGATGAAGGACACCTCTTCGACTGGAACCAGCCAGTACTGACCACACACCAAATCCCACTGGGAGAGGAGAGGAAAACAACGAGGTGGGAAACCAACAGAAGAATACAGAAAGGGAAGAGACAGTTAAACATTTTATGTTATACACAACAACTCCATCGTTAGGACATTTTTCCAGATCATACAGAAAAAGTCATTTCAACCAAACTACAGTATATTTAAATGTGATTTCAATCATTTCCTTTCAGTGTTTGTAATGACTTGAGCGTGACTTTGTTATTACATCTGAAGAGCTCTGCATTTTCTACTGTTGAAAGCTAAGTGATTATAATTATCTACAGAGATAGCATCGTTTTTGGGCAGTCAGGAAGCTGCTGCTAACAACACCTTATGTCATTGGAACCTATGCAGGGACACATAAAAGCCTGTCAAATACTATCACTCATCCTCACTGGTCGGCATAGCTGCACTGTATAGTAACCTCACAAATGAGAGCATAGCAGATGAGGTGCTTGGTTTGGGACAAAAGAAAAAATGCCAAAACGGCACAAAAACAAGTTCACAAACTGCCCAAACTGGTTCTAAACATGACTCGAAAGCATTATAATGCCCTTGGCCAAAACCTTTGCCTTGCATTTTTTCCCTCTTACAGTAGACGTCCTCATGTCAAAGGAGCATATAGGCTGACATGGTGTTACAAGGCAGCTGCTTAAAGGTGCTTAGTTCAGTATTCCACTGAAGCCTTATTGAATAAAGGCGTGTACTGATCAGAGCTTTTCTGGCCTCCAGTGAGAAGTCGCTGAAGATGCACCGTGGTGTTATACTGGTGGATCATGACATGGTAAAAATACACTCTGAAACCAACCACTGAATCAGGCCTTGTGTCTATGAAAAGAGTATTTGAATGATATTCCTGCCGTCTATAGGTGCATGGAAACCGCTGCTGTAGTCTGTCTCTTCAGTTAGAGTGACTCCTTGAGACCAGTGTATGTTCAGTTAACCACAGAGGGCAACAGGCCCACAGAACAGTTTACAGAAGAAGCATTGGGTATGCCACCCGCGTCACCACGCATTGGAATTCAAAACAAATAGAGCGTTGGTCCACAGCGGGCCGATTGAGAGCTTAAGACCTCCGTAGAAAAATTGGGTGTGGTGGACATTTGTCAAGAGTTCTGCCAAAGACATTAGGCCTGGTGCGTCATAAGGCATTGTAGAACAAGTACACACATCAGTAAATGAAGAAAGGCAGGATGAGTTTGGTTGTACATTTCCCATTACCTCCCTCTACGTGACTGTTTATAACATAGGCCTACTTCATCAAAGCCGTGTTAATGGTGAAAGCGTTTTTTACCGTTGCCGTGAATTTGACAGTTACTTACTGGCAGCTCATTGGCAAGTAAGTTTCTGTTTTTTTTCTTCATATTACAGTACACCTACTGTAATCTAATTACGGTATCAAAGCAAGTACCGTGTAATGACACACAGTACACTGCTGTAAAATGTATTGTATTATACCGTAAAAAAAAGTAAATACAACTGTAATCGGAATTAATGGATCAATGGATGAAATTCATTGAGGGGAGGGGTTTGTATTTCACAGTATTTTTATGTAATTACAAGGGATACACATTACAGCATATCTATAAATATGTGGGGTATTATATCACTTGCACTTCTAGAGGCCTTAACTTATTCGGGATCGGTGTCTCATCCACAGGACGGTTGTGATAATGTAGGCTAAAGCGATTAGCATGAGGTTGTAAGTAACAAGAAAATTTCCCAGGACATAGACATATCTGATATTGGCAGAAAGCTTAAATTCTTGTTAATCTAAATGCACTGTCTAATTTACAGTAGTTATTACAGTGAAACAATACCATGCTATTTTTTGAGAGTGCACAGTTTTGAACTTGAAAAGTTATTAATAAACAAATTAGGCACATTTGGGCAGTCTTGATACAAAATGTTGAACTGAAATGCAATTGTTCATTGGATCAGTCAAACTTTGCACGTACATTGCTGCCATCTAGTGGCCAAAATCTGAATTGCACCTGGGCTGGAATAATACATTATGGCCTTTCTCTTGTATTTCAAAGATGATGGTACAAAAAATATATAATATTTTACCAAATCTAATGTGTTATATTCTCCTACATTCCTTTCACATTTCCACAGACTTCAAAGTGTTTCCTTTCAAATGGTACCAATAATATGCATATCCTTGCTTCAGGGCCTGAGCTACAGGCAGTTAGATTTGGGTATGTCATTTTAGGCAAAAATGTAAAGAAAGGTGCGGATCCTTAAGAGGTTTTAACAAAGGCTTCCAAACTGACAGGGACTACAGGGCAAATCAGACCAATAAAACATGTTAAAATGCTCAACCATTTCATGTTTATGACTTACTGCCACTCCAATTATGTCCCCTATACAAATTGATGGGGCACTATAACCACATAGGAGTTAAATTGGTACAGCATTCTCACTAACGGGTGCTACAAATATAGCCTCTTACAAGGCACGCCTCAAAATATGGTAATGAGTCAGAAACAACAATACCATGTACACACTTTTGGTCAAAAGGTTTTTGGCACTCCAAAGATACGGTACGTTACTGTATTCTGTTGGGTGGATTACAGTACCATTCTAAATACAGCCATTCTTACCCAACCCACAACATTTTCCCATAATGCACCATAATTTACATTACGCTGCAGTTAAATATTTCCGAGTATTTTACTAATGCTAATACCAAAAATCACTGTATAAATGACAGTTTTCTGTTACAGTGCATGTAAGGATATCAGAACTTCACTGAAGAATGCATCATATCATTGTTAAACAATCATTCCCTGTTCCACTAGGAGCCACTTGGATTCTGAGACCGCGAATTACAAACTAATCAAGAAAACAATGAAGCCGACAAAGTTCCTTGAGGTACCTCAGTAACAATGTTAATCCTCAATCCTTCTGTGACGTTGTAGTCCCAGCCAGCTTCACAGTTCTCCACCCCGGACTGGGTACCGTTGATATACTGCTTGCACTGAGACAGTCCCCCGCTGTCCCCCACTCTGCCCCCCTTCTCCCAGGGCAGGGAGGTGTTAAGGATCTGGGCGGCAGGCAAGGGTCCCGGGAGGCGGCAGTGGTGGGGTGAGGTGAGGGTAAGCAGGGCGTCCGAGGAGAGAAGGAAGGCCAGGAAGAGATTGGGCAGGATGGAGAGACTGATGAGCATCATCTGCTTCTTCCTCCCCAGGGCCAGGACCATCACCTCCCCTGTGGGAGTCAGGGAGGGGGGAGGTGGGAGGGGGGAGGGAGTGGGAGACGAGGGGAGGGAGGAAGGGGGAGGCGGACAGGGGGAAGGGGAGGGGATGGGGGACGCAGGTGATGTCATGACTGAGGGCCAGAGAGGCTGTGGTCACTTCTTAGACGGACTGGGAAATATGGGAAATATCTGTGGTTGGAAAACATACACAAATATTAACAAGCTTGGATTCACCATTGCTACTTTCTCCAAAAGATACTATTAGCTACAGTAAACAGTTCACCTGCAGAATAAGAAGAAATAGCTCCGTGAATGGATCTGCTTTCTTATTTATCTACAGACTTGAAGAGTCAGTTTTACAACTGTTTACATACTTAATTAATCATAAAGCCTGGCAAAATGATATCTCCAATCAATCCCTTAAAGGAGTCTAGAGGGAGCAATGCCAACCGCATGACATAATGTTTAGCCAATTATTCTATTGGTGGACATACCCATTCTATTACGGTTTTTTTTTTTTAAGACACGTTTTTATCTGTAGCATGACTATACACGTGTAAGAAATACGTTGTACAGTTATATTTTATAGCCCAAGATCATGGAAGGTTTTTGGACACGTCTATACTATCAGCCATAAGGGCATGGTCCATTATACTGGCAAGGCCATGAACTAGGCTACTGCTAAAGGAATGAAGTTACATAATAGGTTTTTCAGACAGGGGAAAGTACTGCATTGAAGGAAAAGAGCCAACGCATATTTTAAGAGGTAACACAGAGCAACACACAAAGCACCAGAAAATAAAAATTCCTAACATTATTGTGTAACATTGTAACATGAATAAAACTGACATGGTGGTGACATAATCGGTTACTGAAACAAACGCATCTGCCCGGGGCAGACAGCAAAACACATTATTTTGTAAATATACAATATTGTCACAGGCTGTGTGGCATGGGGACAGTTGTAGCAAAATTAATGACGTACCCCTTTCCACTATTATTATAGTCGTCGGATATGATAATAAATCCACTGGGTTAACGATTGCCCATTGTCACTTTCCAACGTCCGTTTAGGTAAAGCCAAAACATTGAAGGAGATAAAGGGAAGAGTTACGAATTGAGTTGAAATTTCACCGCATTCCCTTAACTCTTCCTATGCGTCTTCTCTCTGCCGGCTTTGGCTATTATTCCATCCTGTGACATATAGGCTTCTGTCCCGGGGTAGTGTTATATGAAGCACTGGAAACTAAAGTCCTGTCAGAGAAGATAACGCAGGGCTTCAACATTGACACCCACTGAAACCTACTTTAGGAAGCAATCCGTTTTGCTGTATTGGCAGAAAGGTTGATGCTCGACTTCTACCGTCCCTGATTTCTAACGTTGTTGCTCGACCGAAGTATATGTCCGCCGACATGAAACAAAGAAATTAAATATTAAATTATTATTTCTGACATCATCTTAAAGGGGACGGGTCACATAACTGCTGGCTGTCTGAACAACGCGGACCGATCATTTCTGTCTCTGGGACAAAGAGGGGGTGGAAACTGCATTGGTAGAAGCGATCTCCAGACTCGTGAGAAATCGGGTGTAATCGTTGAGGAGACGTCCCCAGCTTTCACTGCAAATTGAGTCATCTACCGCATGGTGGTGCCATACATCAAAAATGTGAATGTTTAATTTTTGATGCACACATATCCAGTAAAAAAATGTGGGATTACATAATAAAAACCGTTTAATTGCATAATTTCTTTAAATTGTTTATTCATTTATTTGCCAAGTATATTATTTATTCGATGACATCCACAAATTGATTGTGAGAGCCTTTAATATAATTTCCCTCCAAAATGCAGTTTTGGAGCGAAACGCAATAATAAAGTCAAGATAGCAGAGTAGGCTCTTTCAACAATGAAACCAACGTTGAGGAAGGTGGTCTTGGTCGCGCTGTTGGGCCGGGACCAGCCCCGCCGAAAGCGCAGGTCCGTGTGGGTCCAGAAATGGTTAACCCCTTCCCTCTCCCATTAACGTCAGTATGATACACACCTGGCATGGTACATCAGGTGAGCAGGAGCACTTATTAAGGTTCTATGACATACAGTTAGTATGATAACAAAGGGAAAGGTTAACCTAGGGTCCATACAAATAGTACAGTTTACCACCATGTTCACTGCCCTGACAAAATACAAGTGGGAAAAAAAACGAATTAGGAAGAGAATGTGTTTTTTCTTTCATCTTGTCTTAGATCTGCAAAGGTGTAGGGAAGAAATAAGCAGATTAAGTCTAAATGAGATATTAATAAACAACTGAAACAACTGACTGAAAACATAATTTAATAAGTATTCAAGTACAGGAAAGAACATGACAGGTATGTGTGTTGTAAAAAATAAAATAATGTGTAGCCTGTAATCTGTAAGAGAACAACAAGAGCATGTATTTTTGGCACAACTGCAGACAGATACAGGGACTACTCATAAAGCCTAGACGTAGTAGGGGAACTTCAGACATGGCCATAAAGAGAGAGAGGGCAGGGCACTGGAGATCTGCGGTGGAGGAGAGGTGTGTGTGTGTGTGTGTGTCTGAAAAAAAGAAAATAATATGTAGCCATAACACAGCTAAACAAACAAATAGCCCCTGGACGTCATGGACCATTCGATGGAACATACGTTAACAAAAAGTTTCAAAACCCTGGTTTTCAAGTGGTTTTAAATTAAATAAATAAATTCACCTTTAGTCTCGTAAGAGACCAACAAAGAGCATCTGTGAATTCTCTGGTGTATGAGTTTCAATTCTGTCAATTCAGAAATGTATGTAACACTAATAATGAATGCTATCCTAAGACTTTAAAAACAAATGACTTTATGAATTGACTGAATTTAAACAGAACTGACGTGTGAAAAGAAAGGTACAATGAGGGATGCCAAAACAACAACCAGACAACTCCTCTTCCTGTCCTTCCTCTCCTCTTCCTGTCCTTCCTCTCCTCTTCCTGTCCTTTCTCTCCTCTTCCTGTCCTTCCTGTCCTTCTTGTCCTTCCTCTCATCTTCATGTCATTCCTGTCTTTCCTCTCCTCTTCCTGTCCTTCCTCTCCTCTTCCTGTCCTCTTCCTGTCCTTCCTCTCCTCTTCCTGTCCTTCCTGTCCTTCTTGTCCTTCCTCTCATCTTCATGTCATTCCTGTCTCTCCTCTTCCTGTCCTTCCTCTCCTCTTCCTGTCCTTCCTCTCCTCTTCCTGTCCTTCCTCTCCTCTTCCTGTGTTTCCTGTCTTTCCTCTCCTCTTCCTGTCCTTCATCTCCTCTTCCTGTCCTTCCTGTCTTTCCTCTCCTCTTCCTGTCCTTCCTCTCCTCTTCCTGTCCTTCCTCTCCTCTTCCTGTCCTTCATCTCCTCTTCCTGTCCTTCCTGTCTTTCCTCTCCTCTTCCTGTCCTTCCTGTCCTCTTCCTGTCCTCTTCCTGTCCTTCCTGTCCTTCTTGTCCTTCCTCTCATCTTTCTGTCCTTCCTCTCCTCTTCCTGTCCTTCCTCTCCTCTTTCTGTCCTTCCTCTCCTCTTCCTGGCCTTCATCTCCTCTTCCTGTCCTTCATCTCCTCTTCCTGTCCTTCCTGTCTTTCCTCTCCTCTTCCTGTCCTTCCTCTCCTCTTCCTGTCCTTCCTGTGAGCTGGTCGGCTAAATGGACTCCATCTCTGGAAGGGAAGAGAAAAACAACATACAAGCTTAACATAATATGACACCATAAAAGGTGAGATTTATGTTAACTAAATACTGCTTGTATAGTGTAGTTAGTGGCATAAATATTGGAACAGTGCGGTAAAGTTGGTAATACTCGCTGTTTACTCATGGAATTTGTAGTTCAGATCAAAAGATGAATATGACAGGCAAATATTTAGACAGCAAACTGTTTTAGGATATTTTCTAACCCAGAAACAACAACTATACATTTGCCTCATATTAATCCTTTGATCTGAAATACAAATTAGCCTACATGAGTATACTGTAAAAATGACCTACTTTACTTCACTGTCGCAATACTTATGACACTACCTGTGATGTGGAGAGAGAAAAAATATACCATTGAACTCGGCTTGGAAAAGCAGCTGATCATTTTAACCTTGACTGCTGCTTTTCTTTGCTGAGGCAGCCTCTTCAGTGTTGGCACCAGGCTCATGGCAAAGAGGGTCTCTTCATCCTCCTTCCTGTGAGCATCAGGTTGGGCTGCATCCCTCTCGACGGCTTGGAGGAGCCTCTGCTGAAATGAGTTGAGTGGATCTAGGGGCTGGTACCTCCGATGACGCCTTGTTCCTCTTCATTTCTCTCTCTGTTTCTCTCCACGGCCACATCCTGTTCAACGAGGTCCTCAGTGGTCACTTCCGTGAGGTTCATAATAATCTCAGGTGGTCCTAGATCCAGAGGTGCTTCCTCCATTTCATCATCTTCCATGGCTGCACCGGTGGTGGTCATACTCGTGGATGATGTAGACGTTGTAGAGGGTCTCGCTGCACCGGTGGAGGCGATGGTCACACTTGTAGGTGACGTTGAGGGTCTTGATGCACCGGTGGCGACAACACTTGTGGATGACGTAGTTGAGGGTCTGACTGTAAAATGGACACTCGTTGCCATAGGCACAAGACATGGATCCAGAAAAGACAGAATGTAGCAGAAGCACCAAGGCTGCTGGCCTGAAGCTGCTGACCCAGACCTCTTCTCTTTCTCTGCCCTTCTCTCTCTAATACCTGTCCCTGAGTCCTCTCCACTTCCTCCTACAGTCTTCTTCTACATAGACATGAACATGATAAGCCAAACCATTACCTAGCATAACTAGAGTTATTAGATAGATATCATGAACATGCCACCTACTGTACACAAAGACACACAGTTATCTGACCAAATTATCAGGGGTACAGTAATATCTACCAATTCTATTTATCTGACATTCACACTCTTTCAAACATGATTATTTGGTAAAGTTATCAGGGGTAGTAACTAGCATAATTTATAGGACTATTTATTTCACACACACACACACACACACCTCATCGGCTAGGTTAGCTAGCTAGCTAACGTTAACTAGCCACGTCTAGCACAAGCTCACTACTAAACTGACGTGGCAATCCTACTATCGTAAACACTTGTCTCCGAGCAGCATTTTTTGTGTTTATGTCCCTGTAGCTGTCAGCAGTTGTGTCAAAAAGACACGGTTTTGAGGATACTGCGAAAATGATTTCTCCTCCATGTGTCCAACCCCATGCGATCATCTGCAAAAGATACCTGCATCAGTATAGTTGCCTAGCTGCGCAAAGCGTTAGGGGAAGGTTTCGCTGGCCGGGATTTCCTTGTACCATCGCGCTCTAGTGACTCCTTGTGGCGGGCCGGGTGCCTGCAAGCTGACAGCGGTTGCCAGCTGGACGGAGTTTCCTCCAACACATTGGTGCGGCTTCCGGGTTAAACGAGCACTGTGTCAAGAAGCAGTGCGGCTTGGCAGGGTTGTGTTTCAGACGCATGGCTCCCGAGTCCGTAGGTGAGTTGCAGCGATAGGACAAGACAGTAACTACCAATTGGGGAGAAATAGGGGTAAAAGTAAAAAAATGAAAACTGAATTAAATAAGTACTTACTGGGATGTAGCCTACTATGTCAGTCCGCAATGGAAATTTATGAATGCCCACCGTTTGTAAAACAGGCCATTAGTCCTGATTCCTGTGACTAATCAATTTGGCTATTTAAGTTCTGAATATCAGCTACCCAACTATATCAGGAGTTATATCGAGTCTACTTGCAATGTGTTTACAGAGTGGGAAATGCAGAAGTATTTATTTTTCACTATGATCAGCTTGTCAAAAATTGACAGATACAAACTTGAAACCACTGATCATGAAAATAGGGTGAAACTCCTGAACAACAATTGTGATTGTCCATTTCACTTTGTCCTGTCCTGTTTTTAGGATATGTTGTTTGTTAACATGACAGCGCATTTCTTATTTGATTTAGCGCCATTTAGGTTAGGCTATTTGATTGGAGAAAGCTGCATGGTGTAAAAAGTGTCCGTCTCATTACATTGTCATACATGTTATCTCCAGCCTGTAGGCTACAGAAAAGGCCACATACTCTTTCTATCATATACTCTCTGCTACATGATTTATGTTAGATTATTTTTCTGATGGAATGTTGGTGGAGGGCTGCAGAGATGCGTCTCTCCAACAGCACGCTGGAGAGGCACGCTGGGAATGGACAAGTAAAATATTTTGTGGGCCTGCCTTTGACAAAGTGGGCACTGCTTATCAAAGGGCATTATCAGCGCTCACCAAAAATGCCCATATGCCACTGGTTGAGAGAAATTGTCATTGTTTTGGGTAGATTTACAGTGCATTCGGAAAGTATTCAGACCCCTTCCATATTTCCACATTTTGTTACGTTACAGCCTTATTCAAAAATTATTTTTTGCCCTAATCAATCTAAACAATATCCCATAATGACAAAGCGAAAACAGTTTAAAAAAAAACAGAAATACCTTTTTTACAGAACTATTCAGACCCTTTGCTTGAGGCTCGAAATTGAGCTCAGGTGCGTCCTGTTTCCATTGATCATCCTTGAGATGTTTCTACAACTTCATTGGACATGATTTGAAAAGGCATACACCTGTCTATAAAATGTCCCACAGTTGACAGTGCGTGTCAGAGCAAAAACCATGCCATGAGGTCGAAGGAATTGTCCGTAGAGCTCCGAGACAGGATTGTGTCGAGACACAGATCTGGGGAAGGGTACCAAAATATTTCTGCAGCATTGAAGGTCCCCAAGAACACAGTGGCCGCCATCATCATGAGTCATGATGGCGCCGGAGGGGAGGGCTGCCTTCTTATTGGCTCTCAACCAACCATGCTATTTTGATTGTTTTTTCGCGTTGTTCGTAACTTGTTTTGTACATAATGTTGCTGCTACCGTCTTTTACGACCGAAAAGAGCTTCTGGACATCAGAACTGCGTTTGCTCACCTCAAACTGGACGAAGAGTTCTTCTTCAATGAGTTGGATGGGAGGGATATAATACAGACACCCGACCAGGCCCAGATCCCTGTGATTCGCTGGAGAAGGAAACTGAGATTTAGTGGAAAAAGATCCGGGTGCCTTGTGAGGATCAGGCAATGAGTGGATAATCTGCCCTTGCCTTCCGTCCTGTTCATACGCTGAAAAATAAATAGGACGAGCTGAAAGCACGTATATCCTACCAACGGGACATTAAAAACTGTAATATCTTATGTTTCACAGAGTCGTGGCTGAACGACGACATTAAGAACATACAGCTGGCGGGTTATACACTCCATCGGCAGGACAGAACAGCAGCCTCTGGTAAGACACGGGGCGAGGGCCTATGCATATATGTGAACAACAGCTGGTGCACGATATCTAAGGAAGTCTTGAGGTTTTGCTTCGCTGAGGTAGAGTATCTCACGATAAGATGTAGACCACACTATCTACCTAGAGAGTTTTCATCTGTATTTTTCGTAGCTGTCTACATACCACCACAGACCGATGCTGGCACTAAAACCACGCTCAATGAGCTGTAAACCGCCATAATCAATCAATCAAATTTATTTATGAAGCCCTTTTTCCATCAGCCGATGTCACAAAGTGCTATACAGAAACCCAGCCTAAAACCCCAAACAGCAAGCAATGCAGATGTAGAAGCATGGTGGCTAGGAAAAACTCCCTAGAAAGGCCAGAACCTAGGAAGAAACCTAGAGAGGAACCAGGCTCTGAGGGGTGGCCAGTCCTCTTCTAGCTGTGCCGGGTGGAGATTATAACAGTACATGGCCAAGATGTTCAAATGTTCATAGATGACCAGCAGGGTCAAATAATAATAATCGCAGTGGTTGTAGAGGGTGGAACAGGTCAGCACCTCAAGAGTAAATGTCAGTTGGCTTTTCATAGCCGATCATTCAGAGTTAGAGACAGCAGGTGCAGTAGAGAGAGGGAGAGTCGAAAACATTAGGGCCGGGACAAGGTAGCACATCCGGGGAACAGGTCAGGGTTCCATAGCCGCAGGCAGAACAGTTGAAACTGGAGCAGCAGAACGGCCAGGTGGACTGGGGACCGCAAGGAGTCATCAGGCCAGGTAGTCCTGAGGCATGGTCCTAGGGCTCAGGTCCTCCGAGAGAAGAGAAAAGAGAGAGAGAGAGCGAGAGAGAGAGAGAGAGTTGGAGGGAGCATACTTAAATTCACACAGGACACCAGATAAGACAGGATAAATACTCCAGATATAACAGACTGATCCTAGCCCCCTGACACAAACTATTGCAGCATAAATACTGGAGGCTGAGACAGACAGGAGGGGTTGGGATACACTGTGACCCCGTCTGACGGGGATTGAGGAGTACACCACATAGGTCACTGGCTTCATCAACAAGTGCATTGAGGACATCGTCCCCACAGTGACTGTACACACACACCCCGAGCAGAAGCTATGGATTACAGGCAACATTCACACTGAAAGGGTAGAGCTGCCACTTTCAAGTAGCGGGACTCTAACCCGGAAGCGTATAAGAAATCCCACTATGCCCTCCGACGAACCATCAAACAGGCAAAGCATCAATACAGGACTAAGATCGAATTGTACTACACCGGCTCCGACGCTCGTCGGATGTGGCAGGGCTTGCAAACTATTACAGACTACAAAGGGAAGCACAGCCGAGATCTTCCCATTGACACGAGCTTACCAGACGAGCTAAATAACTTCTATGCTTCAAGGCAAGTAACACTGAAACATGCATGAGAGCATCAGCTGTTCAAGACAACTGTGTGATCATGGAGGAAGGCCCTAAAAAATGTCAAAGACTCCAGTCACCCTAGTCATAGACTGTTCTCTCTACTACCGCACGGCAAGCGGCACCGAAGCACCAAGTCTTGGTCCAAGAGGCTCCTAAATAGCTTCTACCCCCAAGTCATAAGACTCCTGAACAGCTAATCAAATGACTACCCAGACTATTTGCATTCCCCCCCCCCCCCTTCTGGAATGCTGCTGCTACTTTCTGTTATTATCTATGCATAGTCGCTTGAAAAACTCTACCTACATGTACATATTACCTCAATTACCTTGACACTAGTGCCCCCGTACATTGACAGTGACTCTGTAGAGGTACCCCCTGTATATAGCCCCGCTATTATTATTTACTGCTGCTCTTGAATTATTTGTTATTCTTATCTCATACTTTTTGCGGGGGGGATTTTCTTAAAACTGCATTGTTGGTTCTGGGCTTGTAAGTAAGCATTTCACTGTAAGGTCTACACCTGTTGTATTCAGCGCTTTTTAAATTGAAGAAGATTGGAACCACCAAGAGGCTTCCTAGAGCTGGCCGCCCGGCCAAACTGAGCAATCGGGGGAGAAGAGCCTTGGTCAGAGAGGTGACCAAGAACCCGATGGTCACTCTGACAGAGATCCAGAGTTCCTCTGTGGAGATGGGAGAACCTTCCAGAAGGACTACCATCTCTGCAGCACTACACCAATCAGGCCTTTATGGTAGAGTGGCCAGAAGGAAGCCAATCCTCAGTAAAAGGCACATGACAGCCCGCTTGGAGTTTGCCAAAAGCCACCTAAAGGACTCTCAGACCATGAAAACAAGAATCTCTGGTCTGATGAAACCAAGATTGAACTCTTTAACCTGAAGGCCAAGCGTCACGTCTGGAGGAAACCTGGCACCATCCCTACGGTGAAGCATGGTAGTGGTAGCATCATGCTGTGGGGATGTTTTTCAATGGCAGGGGCTAGGAGACTAGTCAGGATCGAAGGAAAGATGAACGGAGCAAAGTACAGAGAGATCCTTGATGAAAACCTGCTCCAGAGCGCTCAGTACCTCATACTGGGGCAAAGGTTCACCTTCCAACAGGACCACGACCCTAAGCACACAGCCAAGACAATGCAGGAGTGGCTTTGGGACAAGTCTGTGAATGTTCCTGAGTGGCCCAACCAGAGCTGGAGAGACTTGAAATTAGCTGTGCAGCGATGCTCCCCATCCAACCTAACAGAGCTTGAGAGGATCTGCAGAGAAGAATGAGAGAAACTCCCCAAACACAGGTGTGCCAAGTTTTTAGTGTCATACCCAAGAAGAATCGAGGCTTTAATCAATGCCAAAGGTGCTTCAACATAGTTCTGAGTAAAGTATCTGAATACTTATTTTTTTTATTTTTTTTATTTCACCTTTATTTAACCAGGTAGGCTAGTTGAGAACAAGTTCTCATTTACAACTGCGCCCTGGCCAAGATAAAGCAAAGCAGTTCGACACATACAATAACACAGAGTTACACATGGAATAAACAAACATACAGTCAATAATACAAATGTGTAAATGTATAAATGTAAATGTGATGTTTATTTTTTAATACATTTGCAAAAATTTATACAAACCTGTTTTTGCTTTGTCATTATGTGGTATTGTGTGTAGATTGATGAGGGGGAAAAAACAAGTGAATACATTTTAGAATATGGGTGTAATGTAACAGAATGTGAAAAAAGTAAAGAGGTCTGAATACTTTACGAATGCACTGTAAATGTTGTGTTAGTAAAAATAAAAAATCCCTCTTTTTGTACCTTGATTTGAACTGTAAGTCATATGACACAGAATGTTGAGAAATAGCCATCAAAATACTTATTTAAAAGAAATTGAATTGCAAAATTACTTACTTACTTTTGCCTGATATCTACTAAATAATAACACGGTAACAAGGTTATTTCTGGAACTGGTCATTTCTTTCCTTCTAACAAAATTGGTGACAACAGCGTTACACATAGTGGTGACAACAGTCTTATACGTAGTGGTGACAACAGTCTTACACGTAGTGGTGACAACAGCCTTATACGTAGTGGTGACAACAGTCTTACACGTAGTGGTGACAACAGTCTTACACGTAGTGGTGACAACAGCCTTACACGTAGTGGTGACAACAGCCTTACACGTAGTGGTGACAACAGACTTACACGTAGTGGTGACAACAGTCTTACACGTAGTGGTGACAACAGCCTTACACGTAGTGGTGACAACAGCCTTACACGTAGTGGTGACAACAGACTTACACGTAGTGGTGACAACAGCATTATACGTAGTGGTGACAACAGACTTACACGTAGTGGTGACAACAGTCTTACACGTAGTGGTGACAACAGCCTTACACGTAGTGGTGACAACAGCCTTACACGTAGTGGTGACAACAGCCTTACACGTAGTGGTGACAACAGACTTACACGTAGTGGTGACAACAGCATTATACGTAGTGGTGACAACAGACTTACACGTAGTGGTGACAACAGTCTTACACGTAGTGGTGACAACAGTCTTACACGTAGTGGTGACAACAGCCTTACACGTAGTGGTGACAACAGTCTTACACGTAGTGGTGACAACAGCCTTACACGTAGTGGTGACAACAGTCTTACACGTAGTGGTGACAACAGCCTTACACGTAGTGGTGACAACAGTCTTACACGTAGTGGTGACAACAGCCTTATACGTAGTGGTGACAACAGCCTTACACGTAGTGGTGACAACAGTCTTACACGTAGTGGTGACAACAGCCTTATACGTAGTGGTGACAACAGTATTTTTTTCCCCTTTTTTTTCTTCTTTTTTTTCTTCTTTTTTTTGGGGGTGGATCAGCTTAATATTGCGGAAAGAATGTTGCTTCCAATGTAATTGTCTGCATCATTTCCAATCCCCCATATTTTTTTGGGTAAATATATATATCCATTCACGTATGCATACATATACACATATATACATACACATACCTACATAGACATACATACTTTTTTTTAAAGAGTATACCTTTATTTTTATTCCCCGCAAACCCTACCACCAATCCCCCAATTGGAGTAAACTGATAAACATTTCTGTTTTTACCTTCAATTTATACATCTTATACACATTTTACAGACACAGTCTACTTTATAATAGTTCTCTCTTGTTTGTTCTTAGTCCTTCCTCTATTTCTGTTGTCCATCCAGTTTGATTTCCACTTGTAACTGTGCTATTTCACAATAGCTCCGCACCTATACACATTTCACAGATCCCGTATGCCCTACATTGTTTATCTTGTTATTAGTCCCACCCTTCAGCTCCACTCAACCTTTCCCATCTATCTTCCAACATCATCCATTTCGGATTTTTATTTGCCATATATTTTTCAACTGTGCTGTGATGCTTCACAAAAGATTTGAATCTTCCTATTCTCATAGCTTCCACGGATTGTAAATTAAAAATAAACATTTTTGCTAAAATAATTATTATATTATTGATTGATTGACTATGGCTTTTCAAATCCCCCAGTATTGCTATCTGTAGCATTAGTTCTACGCAAATGTTGCAATTCTTCAACCATTCCTGGACCTGTGACCAAAAACGAGCTACATGCGGACAATACCAAAATAAATGGTCTAATGACTCTGCCTCCTCACAGCAGAATCTACAGAGCTGGGAAGATTGTATCCCCCATATATATAACATTCTATTAGTTACAAGAATTTTGTACAATAATTTAAATTGAAAAATTCGAAGTTTTGAATCCGGCGTTGTTTTGCGTATCAATTCATAAACCATGTGCCATGGAATGGGTACATCGAAAATTTTGCAATTTATATGGCACAGCTGTCAGTTTTTTGGTCCTTAAATGAAATTGGTATATGTTTTTATTTATCACACTTTTCTTTAACCATTTATGTTCTTTAATATAAGGCCGACATACAAGTTCCTTACTTTTATCCCCTTCCACCTGCCTCTTCCATTTTTGTGGTAATGCTGCAATTAATTGGTTGTAATTTTGGGTAGAGCAGACATTTCCATATGTCTGTGTTAGCTGCATGTGTGACATTACTCCACCAGTCCTATTTATGATATCATTCACAAAAATTATACCTTTTTTAAACATTTCTTCGATAAAAACAGTTTTTTTTATCTATTACTATATTTGAATTTAACCACAAGATTTGTTGTACTATTTGTTCCGTCCTTTCAGGTGGATTAAACTGAAATTGCAACCAACTTTCTAAGGCTTGTTTAAAAAATAAAGATATTTTGGAGATTATTTCCTTTTTAAGCAACCGAAAGTGAGCAGGTGTAATCTGAATAAAGGGAAAAAGGCCCTTCTTGAACATAGGATGAGACATTCGTACCAATCTACTAGAGAACCAGTTTGGATTTAAGTATAACTTTTGTATGACTGATGCCTTTAGTGAGAGGTCTAATGCTTTAATATTTAATAATTTCTGCCCTCCGAATTCATATTCGTTATATAAATAGGCCCTTTTAATTTTATCTGGCTTGCCGTTCCAAATAAAATTGAATATTTTTTGTTCATATAATTTAAAAAGCAGGTCACTAGGTGTAGGCAAAACCATAAGCAAATAGGTGAACTGTGATATGATTAAAGAGTTAATCAGGGTGATTTTCCCACAAATAGACAGGTATTTTCCTTTCCATGGTAGCAAGATCTTATCTATTTTTGCTAACTTTCTATAAAAATTTATTGGAGTGAGATCATTTCTTTCTTTTGGGATTTGTATACCGAGTATGTCCACATCACCGTCAGACCATTTAATTGGTAAACTACATGGCAATGTAAAATGTGTATTTTTTAGTGATCCAATACGTAATATGGTACATTTATCATAATTTGGTTTTAATCCAGAGAGGATAGCAAATGTATCTAGATCCTCTAAGAGGCCGTGGAGAGATTCTAGTTGTGGTTTTAAAAGAAAACATGAATCATCAGCGTACAATGACACCTTAGTTTTTAGGCCCTGGATTTCTAATCCCTTAACATTAATGTTTGATCTAATTTTAACAGCTAACATTTCGATGGCAATAATAAATAGATATGCCGATAGTGGACAACCTTGTTTTACTCCTCTAGATAGTTTAAAACTTTCTGAGATGTAGCCATTATTTACTATTTTACACCTAGGGTTACTATACATAATTTTTACCCATTTTATAAGAGATTCCCCAAAATTGAAATATTCTAGGCATTTATATATAAACTCCAGTCGTACTTTATCAAAAGCCTTTTCAAAATCAGCTATGAAAACCAGGCCTGGTGTCCCCGATATTTCATAGTGTTCTATTGTTTCCAGTACTTGCCTTATATTATCTCCAATGTATCGTCCATGTAAAAAACCTGTCTGATTAGGATGAATAATATCTGACAAAACTTTTTTTATTCTATGCGCCAAGCATTTTGCTAGGATTTTTGCATCACAACACTGAAGTGTAAGAGGTCTCCAATTTTTTAAATGGACTGGATCTTTATATATACCACTTGGGTCCTGTTTCAATAATAATGATATCACACCTTCTTGTTGCGTGTCTGATAATCTATCATTTATATAGGAGTGGTTAAAACAAGCTAATAATGGTCCTTTGAGTATATCAAAAAAATGTTTGTATACCTCCACTGGTATGCCATCCAGTCCTGGAGTTTTCCCATCCTTAAAGGCCCCAATTGCATCAAGTAGTTCCTCCTCTGTAATTAGGCCTTCACATGAGTCTTTCTGTACAGATGTTAATTTTACATTATTATTAGGGAAAAAATCCATACAATTAGTTTCAGTTAGTGGAGATGGAGGAGCCTGAAACTAAAATATATTCTTAAAGTACTTTACTTCCTCTTTCAAAATATCATTTGGTGAATCATGCGTGACTCCATCATTTGTAACAAGTTTTAATACGTTTTTTTTGGTAGCATTTCTATATTGAAGATTGAAAAAGAATTTGGTGCATTTTTCCCCATATTCCATCCAGTTCGCTTTATTTTTATAATATATTACACTGGATCTTTCTTGAATAAGTTCCTCCATTTCTTTTTGTTTTACCTCTAACTTATTCTGTGCCTCTATGGTACCGTTTTTATTGTTATCTAACTGTACTGTTAGTCCTTCAATTTCCTTTGTTAATATGGACTATTTTGATCTAAATTGCTTTTGTTTTATAGATGAGTACTGAATTGCATGGCCTCTAAAGGCACACTTAAAAGTGTCCCATACAATATGGGGATCTGCTGTACCTATGTTATGTCTAAAAAAGTCAGTTATAAATTCTTCTGTCCTAGTTCTAAACAATTTATCATCTAGTAGGCTTTGATTAAATTTCCAATATCCTCGCCCACGTGGAACTTCTGTAAGAGTAATATATATGCCAATTATGTGATGGTCCGACCGCATTCTGTCCCCTATCAAACACTTTTTAACTTTTGGTGCCAGAGAGAATGATATAAGAAAGTAGTCAAGGCGACTAGCTTGATTAAGCCTCCGCCATGTATATCTCACTAGGTCAGGGTATTTAAGTCTCCATATATCCACTAATTCCAATATATCCATGACATTCCTGATTTCCTTAAGTGCCTGAGGGTGATAGTTTGTAGTGTGATTTCCTTTCCGGTCCATAGAGGTATTTAAGACCGTATTAAAATCTCCCACTATAATAATAGAGTCTAGTGTTGCTTGTAGAGTTGATACATTCTTATATATATTGTCAAAGAAGCTTGGATCATCATTATTCGAACCGTATAGGTTAATAAGCCATATATGTTTTTTGTCCAATAACATATTTAAAATAATCCATCTACCTTGAGGATCTGTTTGGACAAGTTGCACATTTGGATCAAAGTTATTATTAATTAAAACCATCACCCCTTTTGAATTTCTTTGCCCATGGGAGAAATATATTTCGCCCCCCCCAGTTCTTTTTCCACAAAACTTCATCTAAAACTGTCGAATGGGTTTCCTGTAAACAGTAGATATTATAATCCTTCTCTTTTAGCCAGGTAAATACTGATCGTCTTTTCTTATTATCTGCTAAGCCATTACAATTGTAACTGGCTATACTTATTTCACCACTTACCATAATGAGACACACCTTTCAATTATTTTTATCAAAATATATGTTTTGTAAACGTCCTATTAAAAAGTAACATAATGATTGAGTGTCTATATAGTTGTACCATGACATTTGCATCTCCACTAAGCAAACCTCCAATTGGTCCCCACTATTCCACCCGTCAAAAGCCCCCATCTCGAGTTGGGTTGTCATCCCAATGCCCGGCAGACCACCCCCGACCCCCCGCATCGCACAGCCCCGGACCGACTGGGATCCATCCTTCGAAAAGTGCACACAGCGCCATCCACCGAACCGAAGCAGATCCATTGCCAAATGCATTTCCATCGCCCTCACCTCGATTTTTATTACATATTGCTGTGAATCATCCTCTATAGTCCCTAACATCTTTTACTTCTTCCTTCGCAACAGTTGTGGGATACACACATACACCCACACACATTCAGCCCTTACCCCCACACAACCATAAGCTCACCCTCTCAACAATTGCACCATCCCAGAGCCCAACTCAAGATGGGTCATGATTTACAAATGTACTTGCAGTTGCAGCTGCATGAGAAGGCCTGCAAGACCGCGCAAAAAATGAGCATAAATGTAGAGATTTATTTACCATTGTCACATCCTAGATGATGGAGGTCAAATGTACACCTTATTCCTGAAACACCCACAATACGGTCATCCATTTTGACCATGTTCCCAAGCATCTCCATGCAGTCCGATTGGTTTCGTGCCACCAGGGCCACAATAATATACCCCCTCTCTGAATGTCCGAGTGTGACCCCCTCCCCATGGGTTACTGCAGCTAGTGTTGCCAGCACTGCCACTGCCTGGGTGGGGGCACCCCACCGGAATCCCCACCGGCTAGGTACAAGGTCGTCAAGGTTCTCATTAGCAGCTTTGAGAATTTCCTTGTTTATTATGCTCTCCCTTTAGGGGGCTTTGGCTTTGCAGGAACAACCCTGCCAAGCAGGCTCAGAATCTTGAGGGGGCAGTGCTGCTCTTGGTCCCTGACCTCATTTTGGCTGCATACAGACCGCTTACAGCATGCACATAAAACAGTTAGGGACTTCTCCTTAGTATCTGGGCCATTCATGTGGGTGTCTAGGGTATAGGGCCATGGACCGTACCATTAAAATAGGATAATAAATAATTAGATATAATTTATTTTAAAAATGTAGTTCCCCATGATAGGACAATAAATAAATAAGACGTATAATTCATTATAAAAGTATATCCATCATCTGAACAACATTGAAAGCCCTCTCATACCCGGCTCACAGCAATACACTGGCTCTGGGATATGCAACTATTTCATTACTCACTCACTTAACTTTCCAAACATAACAAATAAAAATAAACACAAACCACACCATCCACACATACTGTGCCTTCTCTTTACTTAGTTTTTATCTTCACTATGTAGAAATAGTGCTTGTGTTCAATTAGTTATATGTGAAGATTTATAGAAAAGCTATATTTTGTATTGTATTGTTACAATCAGTAACCGGGCTTGAATTGTGTTTATTTTCCTCATCTATGAGAACTTTGTAATTTTTAAAATAACCATGGAGTAATCTTTGTGTCTCTGAACAACTGGTTATCAATATATAGTTTATCAACGACGAGAGCTACTCGTTTCGCTTTTAATCTATTTTCTTTGAAAATTGGATACAGAACTTTGCGCCGTTCTGCAATTTCTTTCGGAAACTGATCATTCATGACAATTTTGGTCCCAGCAAGTCTTTTACCCAGGCTTTTAACCATTATTTTATCTTACACGTAGTGGTGACAACAGTCTTACACGTAGTGGTGACAACAGCCTTACACGTAGTGGTGACAACAGTCTTATACGTAGTGGTGACAACAGTCTTACACGTAGTGGTGACAACAGTCTTATACGTAGTGGTGACAACAGTCTTACACGTAGTGGTGACAACAGCCTTATACGTAGTGGTGACAACAGCCTTACACGTAGTGGTGACAACAGTCTTATACGTAGTGGTGACAACAGTCTTACACGTAGTGGTGACAACAGTCTTACACGTAGTGGTGACAACAGCCTTACACGTAGTGGTGACAACAGCCTTACACGTAGTGGTGACAACAGCCTTACACGTAGTGGTGACAACAGCCTTACACGTAGTGGTGACAACAGCCTTACACGTAGTGGTGACAACAGTCTTACACGTAGTGGTGACAACAGCCTTACACGTAGTGGTGACAACAGCCTTACACGTAGTGGTGACAACAGCCTTACACGTAGTGGTGACAACAGCCTTACACGTAGTGGTGACAACAGCCTTATACGTAGTGGTGACAACAGTCTTTTTTTCCCCTTTTTTTTCTTCTTTTTTTTTCTTCTTTTTTTTGGGGGTGGATCAGCTTAATATTGCGGAAAGAATGTTGCTTCCAATGTAATTGTCTGCATCATTTCCAATCCCCCATATTTTTTTGGGTAAATATATATATCCATTCACGTATGCATACATATACACATATATACATACACATACCTACATAGACATACATACTTTTTTTTAAAGAGTATACCTTTATTTTTATTCCCCGCAAACCCTACCACCAATCCCCCAATTGGAGTAAACTGATAAACATTTCTGTTTTTACCTTCAATTTATACATCTTATACACATTTTACAGACACAGTCTACTTTATAATAGTTCTCTCTTGTTTGTTCTTAGTCCTTCCTCTATTTCTGTTGTCCATCCAGTTTGATTTCCACTTGTAACTGTGCTATTTCACAATAGCTCCGCACCTATACACATTTCACAGATCCCGTATGCCCTACATTGTTTATCTTGTTATTAGTCCCACCCTTCAGCTCCACTCAACCTTTCCCATCTATCTTCCAACATCATCCATTTCGGATTTTTATTTGCCATATATTTTTCAACTGTGCTGTGATGCTTCACAAAAGATTTGAATCTTCCTATTCTCATAGCTTCCACGGATTGTAAATTAAAAATAAACATTTTTGCTAAAATAATTATTATATTATTGATTGATTGACTATGGCTTTTCAAATCCCCCAGTATTGCTATCTGTAGCATTAGTTCTACGCAAATGTTGCAATTCTTCAACCATTCCTGGACCTGTGACCAAAAACGAGCTACATGCGGACAATACCAAAATAAATGGTCTAATGACTCTGCCTCCTCACAGCAGAATCTACAGAGCTGGGAAGATTGTATCCCCCATATATATAACATTCTATTAGTTACAAGAATTTTGTACAATAATTTAAATTGAAAAATTCGAAGTTTTGAATCCGGCGTTGTTTTGCGTATCAATTCATAAACCATGTGCCATGGAATGGGTACATCGAAAATCTCTTCCCAACTATTTTGACCTGGCAATCCTACTATCGTAAACACTTGTCTCCGAGCAGCATTTTTTGTGTTTATGTCCCTGTAGCTGTCAGCAGTTGTGTCAAAAAGACACGGTTTTGAGGATACTGCGAAAATGATTTCTCCTCCATGTGTCCAACCCCATGCGATCATCTGCAAAAGATACCTGCATCAGTATAGTTGCCTAGCTGCGCAAAGCGTTAGGGGAAGGTTTCGCTGGCCGGGATTTCCTTGTACCATCGCGCTCTAGTGACTCCTTGTGGCGGGCCGGGTGCCTGCAAGCTGACAGCGGTTGCCAGCTGGACGGAGTTTCCTCCAACACATTGGTGCGGCTTCCGGGTTAAACGAGCACTGTGTCAAGAAGCGGTGCGGCTTGGCAGGGTTGTGTTTCAGACGCATGGCTCCCGAGTCCGTAGGTGAGTTGCAGCGATAGGACAAGACAGTAACTACCAATTGGGGAGAAATAGGGGTAAAAGTAAAAAAATGAAAACTGAATTAAATAAGTACTTACTGGGATGTAGCCTACTATGTCAGTCCGCAATGGAAATTTATGAATGCCCACCGTTTGTAAAACAGGCCATTAGTCCTGATTCCTGTGACTAATCAATTTGGCTATTTAAGTTCTGAATATCAGCTACCCAACTATATCAGGAGTTATATCGAGTCTACTTGCAATGTGTTTACAGAGTGGGAAATGCAGAAGTATTTATTTTTCACTATGATCAGCTTGTCAAAAATTGACAGATACAAACTTGAAACCACTGATCATGAAAATAGGGTGAAACTCCTGAACAACAATTGTGATTGTCCATTTCACTTTGTCCTGTCCTGTTTTTAGGATATGTTGTTTGTTAACATGACAGCGCATTTCTTATTTGATTTAGCGCCATTTAGGTTAGGCTATTTGATTGGAGAAAGCTGCATGGTGTAAAAAGTGTCCGTCTCATTACATTGTCATACATGTTATCTCCAGCCTGTAGGCTACAGAAAAGGCCACATACTCTTTCTATCATATACTCTCTGCTACATGATTTATGTTAGATTATTTTTCTGATGGAATGTTGGTGGAGGGCTGCAGAGATGCGTCTCTCCAACAGCACGCTGGAGAGGCACGCTGGGAATGGACAAGTAAAATATTTTGTGGGCCTGCCTTTGACAAAGTGGGCACTGCTTATCAAAGGGCATTATCAGCGCTCACCAAAAATGCCCATATGCCACTGGTTGAGAGAAATTGTCATTGTTTTGGGTAGATTTACAGTGCATTCGGAAAGTATTCAGACCCCTTCCATATTTCCACATTTTGTTACGTTACAGCCTTATTCAAAAATTATTTTTTGCCCTAATCAATCTAAACAATATCCCATAATGACAAAGCGAAAACAGTTAAAAAAAAAACAGAAATACCTTTTTTACAGAACTATTCAGACCCTTTGCTTGAGGCTCGAAATTGAGCTCAGGTGCGTCCTGTTTCCATTGATCATCCTTGAGATGTTTCTACAACTTCATTGGACATGATTTGAAAAGGCATACACCTGTCTATAAAATGTCCCACAGTTGACAGTGCGTGTCAGAGCAAAAACCATGCCATGAGGTCGAAGGAATTGTCCGTAGAGCTCCGAGACAGGATTGTGTCGAGACACAGATCTGGGGAAGGGTACCAAAATATTTCTGCAGCATTGAAGGTCCCCAAGAACACAGTGGCCGCCATCATCATGAGTCATGATGGCGCCGGAGGGGAGGGCTGCCTTCTTATTGGCTCTCAACCAACCATGCTATTTTGATTGTTTTTTCGCGTTGTTCGTAACTTGTTTTGTACATAATGTTGCTGCTACCGTCTTTTACGACCGAAAAGAGCTTCTGGACATCAGAACTGCGTTTGCTCACCTCAAACTGGACGAAGAGTTCTTCTTCAATGAGTTGGATGGGAGGGATATAATACAGACACCCGACCAGGCCCAGATCCCTGTGATTCGCTGGAGAAGGAAACTGAGATTTAGTGGAAAAAGATCCGGGTGCCTTGTGAGGATCAGGCAATGAGTGGATAATCTGCCCTTGCCTTCCGTCCTGTTCATACGCTGAAAAATAAATAGGACGAGCTGAAAGCACGTATATCCTACCAACGGGACATTAAAAACTGTAATATCTTATGTTTCACAGAGTCGTGGCTGAACGACGACATTAAGAACATACAGCTGGCGGGTTATACACTCCATCGGCAGGACAGAACAGCAGCCTCTGGTAAGACACGGGGCGAGGGCCTATGCATATATGTGAACAACAGCTGGTGCACGATATCTAAGGAAGTCTTGAGGTTTTGCTTCGCTGAGGTAGAGTATCTCACGATAAGATGTAGACCACACTATCTACCTAGAGAGTTTTCATCTGTATTTTTCGTAGCTGTCTACATACCACCACAGACCGATGCTGGCACTAAAACCACGCTCAATGAGCTGTAAACCGCCATAATCAATCAATCAAATTTATTTATGAAGCCCTTTTTCCATCAGCCGATGTCACAAAGTGCTATACAGAAACCCAGCCTAAAACCCCAAACAGCAAGCAATGCAGATGTAGAAGCATGGTGGCTAGGAAAAACTCCCTAGAAAGGCCAGAACCTAGGAAGAAACCTAGAGAGGAACCAGGCTCTGAGGGGTGGCCAGTCCTCTTCTAGCTGTGCCGGGTGGAGATTATAACAGTACATGGCCAAGATGTTCAAATGTTCATAGATGACCAGCAGGGTCAAATAATAATAATCGCAGTGGTTGTAGAGGGTGGAACAGGTCAGCACCTCAAGAGCAAATGTCAGTTGGCTTTTCATAGCCGATCATTCAGAGTTAGAGACAGCAGGTGCAGTAGAGAGAGGGAGAGTCGAAAACATTAGGGCCGGGACAAGGTAGCACACGAGCGTCGGAGCCGGTGTAGTCCATGTAAAAAACCTGTCTGATTAGGATGAATAATATCTGACAAAACTTTTTTTATTCTATGCGCCAAGCATTTTGCTAGGATTTTTGCATCACAACACTGAAGTGTAAGAGGTCTCCAATTTTTTAAATGGACTGGATCTTTATATATACCACTTGGGTCCTGTTTCAATAATAATGATATCACACCTTCTTGTTGCGTGTCTGATAATCTATCATTTATATAGGAGTGGTTAAAACAAGCTAATAATGGTCCTTTGAGTATATCAAAAAAATGTTTGTATACCTCCACTGGTATGCCATCCAGTCCTGGAGTTTTCCCATCCTTAAAGGCCCCAATTGCATCAAGTAGTTCCTCCTCTGTAATTAGGCCTTCACATGAGTCTTTCTGTACAGATGTTAATTTTACATTATTATTAGGGAAAAAATCCATACAATTAGTTTCAGTTAGTGGAGATGGAGGAGCCTGAAACTAAAATATATTCTTAAAGTACTTTACTTCCTCTTTCAAAATATCATTTGGTGAATCATGCGTGACTCCATCATTTGTAACAAGTTTTAATACGTTTTTTTTGGTAGCATTTCTATATTGAAGATTGAAAAAGAATTTGGTGCATTTTTCCCCATATTCCATCCAGTTCGCTTTATTTTTATAATATATTACACTGGATCTTTCTTGAATAAGTTCCTCCATTTCTTTTTGTTTTACCTCTAACTTATTCTGTGCCTCTATGGTACCGTTTTTATTGTTATCTAACTGTACTGTTAGTCCTTCAATTTCCTTTGTTAATATGGACTATTTTGATCTAAATTGCTTTTGTTTTATAGATGAGTACTGAATTGCATGGCCTCTAAAGGCACACTTAAAAGTGTCCCATACAATATGGGGATCTGCTGTACCTATGTTATGTCTAAAAAAGTCAGTTATAAATTCTTCTGTCCTAGTTCTAAACAATTTATCATCTAGTAGGCTTTGATTAAATTTCCAATATCCTCGCCCACGTGGAACTTCTGTAAGAGTAATATATATGCCAATTATGTGATGGTCCGACCGCATTCTGTCCCCTATCAAACACTTTTTAACTTTTGGTGCCAGAGAGAATGATATAAGAAAGTAGTCAAGGCGACTAGCTTGATTAAGCCTCCGCCATGTATATCTCACTAGGTCAGGGTATTTAAGTCTCCATATATCCACTAATTCCAATATATCCATGACATTCCTGATTTCCTTAAGTGCCTGAGGGTGATAGTTTGTAGTGTGATTTCCTTTCCGGTCCATAGAGGTATTTAAGACCGTATTAAAATCTCCCACTATAATAATAGAGTCTAGTGTTGCTTGTAGAGTTGATACATTCTTATATATATTGTCAAAGAAGCTTGGATCATCATTATTCGAACCGTATAGGTTAATAAGCCATATATGTTTATTGTCCAATAACATATTTAAAATAATCCATCTACCTTGAGGATCTGTTTGGACAAGTTGCACATTTGGATCAAAGTTATTATTAATTAAAACCATCACCCCTTTTGAATTTCTTTGCCCATGGGAGAAATATATTTCGCCCCCCCCAGTTCTTTTTCCACAAAACTTCATCTAAAACTGTCGAATGGGTTTCCTGTAAACAGTAGATATTATAATCCTTCTCTTTTAGCCAGGTAAATACTGATCGTCTTTTCTTATTATCTGCTAAGCCATTACAATTGTAACTGGCTATACTTATTTCACCACTTACCATAATGAGACACACCTTTCAATTATTTTTATCAAAATATATGTTTTGTAAACGTCCTATTAAAAAGTAACATAATGATTGAGTGTCTATATAGTTGTACCATGACATTTGCATCTCCACTAAGCAAACCTCCAATTGGTCCCCACTATTCCACCCGTCAAAAGCCCCCATCTCGAGTTGGGTTGTCATCCCAATGCCCGGCAGACCACCCCCGACCCCCCGCATCGCACAGCCCCGGACCGACTGGGATCCATCCTTCGAAAAGTGCACACAGCGCCATCCACCGAACCGAAGCAGATCCATTGCCAAATGCATTTCCATCGCCCTCACCTCGATTTTTATTACATATTGCTGTGAATCATCCTCTATAGTCCCTAACATCTTTTACTTCTTCCTTCGCAACAGTTGTGGGATACACACATACACCCACACACATTCAGCCCTTACCCCCACACAACCATAAGCTCACCCTCTCAACAATTGCACCATCCCAGAGCCCAACTCAAGATGGGTCATGATTTACAAATGTACTTGCAGTTGCAGCTGCATGAGAAGGCCTGCAAGACCGCGCAAAAAATGAGCATAAATGTAGAGATTTATTTACCATTGTCACATCCTAGATGATGGAGGTCAAATGTACACCTTATTCCTGAAACACCCACAATACGGTCATCCATTTTGACCATGTTCCCAAGCATCTCCATGCAGTCCGATTGGTTTCGTGCCACCAGGGCCACAATAATATACCCCCTCTCTGAATGTCCGAGTGTGACCCCCTCCCCATGGGTTACTGCAGCTAGTGTTGCCAGCACTGCCACTGCCTGGGTGGGGGCACCCCACCGGAATCCCCACCGGCTAGGTACAAGGTCGTCAAGGTTCTCATTAGCAGCTTTGAGAATTTCCTTGTTTATTATGCTCTCCCTTTAGGGGGCTTTGGCTTTGCAGGAACAACCCTGCCAAGCAGGCTCAGAATCTTGAGGGGGCAGTGCTGCTCTTGGTCCCTGACCTCATTTTGGCTGCATACAGACCGCTTACAGCATGCACATAAAACAGTTAGGGACTTCTCCTTAGTATCTGGGCCATTCATGTGGGTGTCTAGGGTATAGGGCCATGGACCGTACCATTAAAATAGGATAATAAATAATTAGATATAATTTATTTTAAAAATGTAGTTCCCCATGATAGGACAATAAATAAATAAGACGTATAATTCATTATAAAAGTATATCCATCATCTGAACAACATTGAAAGCCCTCTCATACCCGGCTCACAGCAATACACTGGCTCTGGGATATGCAACTATTTCATTACTCACTCACTCAACTTTCCAAACATAACAAATAAAAATAAACACAAACCACACCATCCACACATACTGTGCCTTCTCTTTACTTAGTTTTTATCTTCACTATGTAGAAATAGTGCTTGTGTTCAATTAGTTATATGTGAAGATTTATAGAAAAGCTATATTTTGTATTGTATTGTTACAATCAGTAACCGGGCTTGAATTGTGTTTATTTTCCTCATCTATGAGAACTTTGTAATTTTTAAAATAACCATGGAGTAATCTTTGTGTTTCTGAACAACTGGTTATCAATATATAGTTTATCAACGACGAGAGCTACTCGTTTCGCTTTTAATCTATTTTCTTTGAAAATTGGATACAGAACTTTGCGCCGTTCTGCAATTTCTTTCGGAAACTGATCATTCATGACAATTTTGGTCCCAGCAAGTCTTTTACCCAGGCTTTTAACCATTATTTTATCTTACACGTAGTGGTGACAACAGTCTTACACGTAGTGGTGACAACAGCCTTACACGTAGTGGTGACAACAGCCTTACACGTAGTGGTGACAACAGCCTTACACGTAGTGGTGACAACAGCCTTACACGTAGTGGTGACAACAGCCTTACACGTAATGGTGACAACAGTCTTATACGTAGTGGTGACAACAGCCTTACACGTAGTGGTGACAACAGTCTTATACGTAGTGGTGACAACAGCCTTACACGTAGTGGTGACAACAGACTTACACGTAGTGGTGACAACAGACTTATACGTAGTGGTGACAACAGCCTTACACGTAGTGGTGACAACAGACTTACACGTAGTGGTGACAACAGACTTACGTAGTGGTTACGTAGTGGTGCTTATTTCAGTGAATCTTTTTGATACCATATAAAGTATTGGGTAATCAGATTCGTCAATCATTCTTGCCACGTCATTTCCAAAGGAAAACATTGTAAGTAGATAGTGTACTGAAATCTGTGTCACATTTAACCATAGATTTAAAAAAAAATGTCCTACTGTACCTTTTAAAGCACTTGGAATGTTTTGTTCTTTGACTCAACCTTTGTTGACTTTACACTTTACATATATTTAGATAGATATGCCGACACTTCCAGATGGTGTGTGTGTGTACAGTTGGAGTCAGAAGTTTACATACACTTAGGTTGGAGTCATTAAAACTTGTTTTTCAACCACTCCACAAATTTTTTGTTAACAAACTATAGTTTTGGCAAGTCGGTTAGGACATCTACTTTGTGCATTACAAGTCATTTTTCCAACAATTGTTTACAGACAGATTATTTCACTTATAATTCACTGTATCACAATTCCAGTGGGTCAGAAGTTTGCATACACTAAGTTGACTGTGCCTTTAAACAGCTTGGAAAATTCCAGAAAATTATGTCATGGCTTTAGAAGCTTCTAATAGGTTAATTGACATAATTTGAGCCAATTGGAAGTGTACTTGTGAATGTATTTCAAGGCCTACCTTCAAACTCAGTGCCTTTTTGCTTGACATCATGGGAAAATCAAAAATAAATCAGCCAAGACCTCTGAAAAAAAATTGTGGACCTCCACAAGTCTGGTTCATCCTTGGGAGCAATTTCCAAATGCCTGAAGGTACCACGTTCATCTGAACAAACAATAGTACGCACGTATAAACACCATGGGACCACACAGCTGTCAAAGAACGCGTTCCCTTCCTGAGCGGTGTCTCTTAGAGATGAACATACTCTGGTGCGAAAAGTGCAAATCAATCCCAGAACAAAAGGACCTTGTGACGATGCTGGAGAAAACAGGTACAAAAGTATTTATATCCACAGTAAAAACGAGTCCTATATCAACATGACCTGAAAGGCCGCTCAGCAAGGAAGAAGCCACTGCTCCAGAACCGCCATATAAAAGCCAGATTACAGTTTGCAACTGCACATGGAGACAAAGATTGTACTTTTTGGAGAAATGTCCTCTGGTCTGATGAAACAAAAATAGAACTGTTTGGCCATAATGGCCATCGTTATGTTTGGAGGAAAAAGGGGGAGGCTTACAAGCCGAAGAACACCATCCCAACTGTGAAGCACGGGGGTGGCAGCATCATGTTGAGGGGGTGCTTTGCTGCAGGAGGGACTGGTGCACTTCACAAAATAGATGACAACATGAGGATGGAAAATTATGTGGATATATTGAAGCAACATGTCAGGAAGTTAAAGCTTGGTCGCAAATGGATCTTCCAAATGGACAATGACCCCAAACATACTTCCAAAGTTGTGGAAAAATGGCTTAAGGACAACAAAGTCAAGGTATTGGAGTGGCCATCACAAAGCCCTGACCTCAATCCTATAGAAAATTTGTGGGCAGAACTGAAAAGTGTGTGCGAGCAAGGAGGCCTACAAACCTGACTCAGTTACACCAGCTCTGTCAGGAGGAATGGGCCAAAATTCACCCAACTTATTGTGGGAAGCTTATGGAAGGCTAACCGAAACGTTTGACCCAAGTTAAACAATTTAAAGGCAATGCTACCAAATACTAATTGAGTGTATGTAAACTTCTGGAGTGGAATGTGATGAAAGAAATAAAAGCTGAAATAAATCATTCTCTCTCTACTATTATTCTGACATTTCATATTCTTAAAATCAAGTGGTGATCCTAACTGACCTAAGACAGGGAATTTTTACTTGGATTAAATGTCAGGAATGGTGAAAAACTGAGTTTAAATGTATTTGGCTAAGGTGTATGTAAACTTCCCACTTCAACTGTATACGACTGTTTCAATGTATAGGAACAACAAAATACCATGTTTTCATACAGAACCTCACTGAACAAAACTGCTGTAATTCTCTACCACTAATCTCCTGCTGTAAGTCCCTCTGGATAGCAGCTTCTGCTAAATTATTTAACATGTAAAATGTACACTCCCCAACACACTCAACAGCCCTCTTCCCTGGCTACATTCTCACCCCTGGGCCGTAGGTGACGCTGTGACAAGATGTGTTTGAGATGTGTCCAATTGCAGGGTGATTTTCCCGGCGAGTATCTGCAGCCGGTGGTTCTCCTCTTGCAGCTGCAGAGCCCTTTGGTGGGTGAGCTGTATGTGCCGCCTGGACTTGTCTCGGCTCTTCCTCATAGCAATGTTGTTCCTCTCCCGCCGCATTCAATACTCCATGGTGTACTTGGCTTCACAGGGGGGCCGGGAGGAAGGGAGAAAAGTTCTGTAGGAGAGGGAGTTGGGATGTAAGGGTTTGGAGGGAGGAAATAACATTCCCTTTAAGAAGGAGAAAATAGGATGCATTAGAAATTAGAAAGATTTTCAACATTGAACTGCAACATTATGTATTCTGATGAACACAGGAACATAGCGGAGTATCCACATACCTGTTGCAGTGTGAGACTCTGTTGGCCAGGTGTCTCTGTGGAAGGTGCGTCGGACAGGTATGACAATCCCATCATCTGCTCTGCTATTCTGTTACTGCCAGTCCTGACCAATCCCTGAGCCCTCAGCGACTGGTTGTATCAAATCTCCTCCATCTGGTGCATATGATTGGTTAAGGGTGCCGGGGTCGATGGGTCTGGTTTTGAGGCCAGGGTTGTAGTAGCGTGGGTGGTAATGTGACTGAAGGTTGTGAATGGGACAGAAGCAGGACGACTGAATCACAGAAGACTGAGACAACTATTTGGGATTTTAGACTCGTTTTAGAATCACGTCCAGACACAATAATCATCACGTCTATTGTGAATGAATAACTTTAGAACTGTAGGGCTATTGAAATGTTTTAAAATGTTATAAAACAAACTTTAGAACTGTAGGGCTATTGAAATGTTTTAAAATGTTATAAAACAAACTTTAGAACTGTAGGGCTATTGAAATGTTTTAAAATGTTATAAAACAAGCCGAATAAATGCAAACATTCATTAAATGCGAACATTCACTAACATTTAGTCAACATTTCTTTCCATCTCTGATGCAAATGTCTTTTTGCACACGTAGCCTACATTGTTATAAGTGTGTTTCGATATATACACCAGAATACTGACTGACTTACCTCTCTTTTACACCACACATGGGCTGGTATGTATTTTCTTTTAATCTTGTTTTCAATTTGCTTCTCCCTTTTTAGCATCACATCCTGTCATTATTACATGTTTTGGGACATTTTAAAAGTGACATGTGGCTGTACCTGGGAATCTTTAAAAGAACATTCTGGGATATTTAATTCTGTACTGAGTTACAGTTCATATAAGGAAATCAGTCAGTTGAAATAAATTCAATCAGGCCTTAATCTATGGATTTGACATAACTAGGCAGAGGCGCGACAGGTGTGGCATATGACAGGTGTGGCATATGACAGGTGTGGCATATCAAGAAGGTGATTAAACAGCATGATCATTAGAGAGGTTCACCTTGTGCTGGGGACAATAAAAGGCCACTCTAAAATGTGCAGTTTTGTCACACAACACAATGCCACAGATGGCTCATGTTTTGAGGGAGTGTGCAATTGGCATGCTGACTGCAGGAATGTCCACCAGAGCTGTTGCCAGAGAATGTCATGTTAATTTCTCTAGCATAAGCCACCTCCAACGTCGTTTTACAGAATTTGGCAGTACCAACCGTCCTCACAACCACAGACCATGTGTAATTGCAGACTGATTTCCTTATATGAAGTGTAAATCAGCAAAATCTTTGACATTGTAGCATGTTGCGTTTATATTTTTGTTTGGTATACTTTGAACAGATTCTATCATTGCTTTAGCATAAAAATGGCTTATCAGGGATGTAAAAAGAAAGCGAAAAACCAAGCAAACTATCTAACAGGAGGGTATAAAAAGATGACAATAGCCAGGTATACTGAGAAAGAAGCTTTGAAGGAATTTCTTAGTGAGTCAGAGAGATGCTGGGAGCAACCTGGACCAAGATCACTATGACTCGGGTGGAGGAAAATGTTTTCTAGAAGGACTGGATTCAGTTTTAGATCTGTAAGTCAATTATTTTGTATAACTTTCTATAGTTTACTATATGTGTTTAGTATATTTTATATAGTTGTAGTCTGCTTCTTTTTTTATTTCCAGTATAGTGGTGTCCTGTCCTGTCCATCAGGTGTCCTGTCCTGTGTAGTCTATATCCTGTCCATCAGGTGTCCTGTCCTGTCCATCAGGTGTCCTGTCCTGTGTAGCCTATATCCTGTCTATCAGGTGTCCTGTCCTGTGTAACCTATATCCTGTCCATCAGGTGTCCTGTCCTGTCCATCAGGTGTCCTGTCCTGTGTAGCCTATATCCTGTCTATCAGGTGTCCTGTCCTGTGTAACCTATATCCTGTCCATCAGGTGTCCTGTCCTGTGTAGTCTATATCCTGTCCATCAGGTGTCCTGTCCTGTGTAGCCTATATCCTGTCCATCAGGTGTCCTGTCCTGTTTAGTCTATATCCTGTCCATCAGGTGTCCTGTCCTGTTTAGTCTATATCCTGTCCATCAGGTGTCCTGTCCTGTGTATCAGGTGTCCTGTCCTGTGTAGTCTATATCCTGGGTATCAGGTGTCCTGTCCTTTGTAGTCTATATCCTGTCTATCAGGTATCCTGTCCTGTGAATCAGGTGTCCTGTCCTGTGTAGTCTATATCCTGTCCATCAGGTGTCCTGTCCTGTGTAGTCTATATCCTGTCCATCAGGTGTCCTGTCCTTTGTAGTCTATATCCTGTCTATCAGGTATCCTGTCCTGTGTATCAGGTGTCCTGTCCTGTGTAGTCTATATCCTGGGTATCAGATGTCCTGTCCTTTGTAGTCTATATCCTGTCTATCAGGTATCCTGTCCTGTGTATCAGGTGTCCTGTCCTGTGTAGTCTATATCCTGTCCATCAGGTGTCCTGTCCTGTCTATCAGGTGTCCTGTCCTGTGTAGTCTATATCCTGTCCATCAGGTGTCCTGTCCTGTGTAGTCTATATCCTGTCCATCAGGTGTCCTGTCCTGTCTATCAGGTGTCCTGTCCTGTGTAGTCTATATCCTGTCCATCAGGTGTCCTGTCCTGTGTATCAGGTGTCCTGTCCTGTGTAGTCTATATCCCGTCTATCAGGTGTCCTGTCCTGTGTAGTCTATATCCTGTCTATCAGATGTCCTGTCCTGTGTAGTCTATATCCTGTCTATCAGATGTCCTGTCCTGTGTAGTCTATATCCTGTCTATCAGATGTCCTGTCCTGTGTAGTCTATATCCTGTCTATCAGATGTCCTGTCCTATGTAGTCTATATCCTGTCTATCAGGTGTCCTGTCCTGTCCATCAGGTGTCCTGTACTGTCCATCAGGTGTCCTGTCCTGTCCATCAGGTGTCCTGTCCTGTGTAGTCTATATCCTGTCTATCAGGTGTCCTGTCCTGTGTATCAGATGTCCTGTCCTGTGTAGTCTATATCCTGTCTATCAGATGTCCTGTCCTGTGTATCAGATGTCCTGTCCTGTGTAGTCTATATCCTGTCTATCAGATGTCCTGTCCTGTGTAGTCTATATCCTGTATATAATTTCAAAGGAGTTACATATTGTATATATTTCACATTAGTTTGCTGGTAAAAGTTGAATATATTCTGTGGAACTTTGGAGAGGCCATTGTTACTCTGTCTCTAAAGGTAGCCTACCTGTGTCCCACTGTTTGCATTGTTTAGGCTAGTATATTGCTTTTACATTACAGTAATGCTTTTTGTTATAGTTTGGTCTGCTTTTTTTGTGTTTTGGACTGTATGTATAGCCTACACACAGAATAGGCCTGTGTTACTGTGTCCTGCTTGGAAGACTAATTAGAATTATTGTACACTGGGAGGTAGGGATATAGGCATGGGTGAACACAGGCCCTGAAAAGGCCCACCCAAACAGATTTAGCAAAAAATCAAAACAATAATACATTATTATTACAAGAATACTCATGTGGAGGCTGGTGGGAGGAGCTATAGGAGGATGGGCTTATTAATGGCTGGAATGGAATAAAAGGAACGGTCCCAAACACATGGAAACCACAGACTGTTCCATTCCATCTATTACAATGAGCCTGTCCTCCTATAGCTCCTCCCACCAGCCTCCTCTGGTGTATAGTAAATGTGTATTTTGCATTTATGAATTTTTTTTTTATGTGATATGAAAGTACAGTTCTTTATATTTCTAGAACCAAACTGCACTTGAGAATCGATTCATGTTTAGATGAAGTATTCGGCTGTTTTGGCTGCCAGAGCCAATTCACCTCTAAACTGAACATGTAAGTGCCTTATACGGATTAATGTTAGGCTCCTTTAGTCCCTTCTTGGGCTAATAGCTAGCTATCTATTTGTCTTCTGTAGCCTTCTTGCTGATAATATGATATAGCTACGGTAGTGTTGTTTAACAGTTATACTGTATATATATATATAATTCTACTTACTGAGATCTATTACCAGTCACACAGATGTATAAGGTCTGTACACATTCAATCCTAGGTGGCTTCAGTTACAGTGCATGTTTGAGATTTGCACGAGGGTCCAAAACAGAACATTCTAAACATCCAAGGTAAGTACTGTACTAGGTCATTGAAAGTTCACAATGGCGTGGACTCACAGGCAACATTATGTCTCTAAAATTATTAATGACACCGTTAATTTATGAAAAACTTAATTTCCCATTATCTTGTAGGGTTTGTCTTTCCTGGATGTGTGATAGCAGCAGCTGCCGTTTACCTAAGATGTCACTCACCTGATCAGTCTCAAACGAGAAGGAAGTGTTAGACAACGGCGCCCTTCACAGACTGGCCACCGTTGGAACGGTAAGATGCCCTCATTTCCAAAAATGCGATTAAAAAAAAATCAAAAAAGAGACACCGTTTCTCATTTTGTTGTTGCACTTCTGTGCATCTTGGGACCGTATAAAAGTTCAGTAAAGAACAGTAAAATGCCCTCCTTTCCACTTCTAATCTCCTGGCATCTCAATCTGTGTAAAATGAATACAATTATATCATTATTGTTCTTTTCGCTTCTGAATGTCTTCACCTTATGTCTTATTTAATTCCAAAGCTAAATGAATCAGAAGACCGAGGGTAAAAATGGAGAAGGCTGAAGGCGCTTAGAAAAGTTCCATCTAGTGGCAAGAAACATGTTCCCCCAAGATTGCTCCAATGCACTGATGGTAATGTCAATATAACACCATTTCCTCTTCCTGTTAAATCTTATATACTCACCCCCCTCTTAAAAAACATACCCAAATCTTCCCAAAGCTGCCATATTTCTGTGGTGTGCTTTTACAAAACCATGGCTGTGATGTATATTTATTTATCTTTAGCTGACCCACAGAGGGAGACATGAACGACGCAGACAAATATAAAGCAGAGACTTGCCGCCCTCCTTAGCTCTGTGATCCAAAAGCTCCGGTACAGCGACGCTCTCGTAGAGATTCGCCACCACAGAGACGAGAGCAGGTCAGAACATTCATCACACAATCAATAAGATTGTTATTGATACCTTTCTCATTTAAACTGTATAGTACTACAGTAGTTTGTCCTCTCATTTAAACTGTATAGCACTACAGTAGTTTGTCCTCTCGTTTAACTGTATAGTACTACAGTAGTTTGTCCTCTCATTTAACTGTATAGCACTACAGTAGTTTGTCCTCTCATTTAAACTGTATAGCACTACAGTAGTTTGTCCTCTCATTTAACTGTATAGTACTACAGTAGTTTGTCCTCTCATTTAACTGTATAGCACTACAGTAGTTTGTCCTCTCATTTAACTGTATAGCACTACAGTAGTTTGTCCTCTCATTTAACTGTATAGTACTACAGTAGTTTGTCCTCTCATTTAAACTGTATAGTACTACAGTAGTTTGTCCTCTCATTTAAACTGTATAGTACTACAGTAGTTTGTCCTCTCATTTAAACTGTATAGTACTACAGTAGTTTGTCCACTCATTTAAACTGTATAGTACTACAGTAGTTTGTCCTCTCATTTAACTGTATAGCACTACAGTAGTTTGTCCTCTCATTTAAACCTTGTAGCACTACAGTAGTTTGTCCTCTCATTTAACTGTATAGTACTACAGTAGTTTGTCCTCTCATTTAACTGTATAGCACTACAGTAGTTTGTCCTCTCATTTAAACTGTATAGCACTACAGTAGTTTGTCCTCTCATTTAACTGTATAGTACTACAGTAGTTTGTCCTCTCATTTAAACTGTATAGTACTACAGTAGTTTGTCCTCTCATTTAAACTGTATAGTACTACAGTAGTTTGTCCACTCATTTAAACTGTATAGTACTACAGTAGTTTGTCCTCTCATTTAAACTGTATAGTACTACAGTAGTTTGTCCTCTCATTTAAACTGTATAGTACTACAGTAGTTTGTCCACTCATTTAAACTGTATAGTACTACAGTAGTTTGTCCTCTCATTTAAACTGTATAGTACTACAGTAGTTTGTCCTCTCATTTAAACTGTATAGTACTACAGTAGTTTGTCCTCTCATTTAAACTGTATAGTACTACAGTAGTTTGTCCTTGCATTTAAACTGTATAGTACTACAGTAGTTTGTCCTCTCATTTGGTCCCTTTATGTAATTATTTTCCTTTACGAAAAACTTGAGTCAATGATGCATCTGCAAGTGCCCCAAAATGAGAGAAACACTTAGAGGCATGCATGCTAGGAATGTCTGGTCAGCTAAGTGACATCCCACGGTTGAGTGACATCACAGCCCTGAAGGGCAGAGGGGGACAGGTGAGTTGGACACATTTCAGTGACATGCCACTCCTTACTGCCATGCAGTGATCAATACTAGTGTACAAATCATTCAGAACACCAAGTTGCACCCCGCTGTTTCCCCCCTCAGAACAGCCTCAACTCGTCAGGGCATGGACTCCACAAGGTGTCAAGTCAAGCGTTCCACAGGGATGCTGGTCCATGTTGACTCCAATGCTTCCCACAGTTGTGTCAAGTTGGCTGGATGTCCATTGGGTGGTGGACTATTCTTGATACACACAGGAAACTGTTGAGCATGGAACAGCCATCAGCGTTGCAGTTCTTGACACTCAAACCGGAGCGCCTGGCACCTACCATGACCCGTTCATAGGCAATTCAATAGTTTGTCTTGCCCATTCACCCTCTGAAGGGTACACATTAGAGGTCGACCGATTAATCGGAATGGCCGATTTCAAGTTTTCACAACATTCGGAAATCGTTTTTTTTGGGCGCCGATTCTTTATTTAATCCTTATTTAATTAACTAGGCAAGTCAGTTAAGAACACATTCTTATTTTCAATGACGGCCTAGGAACGAGGCAGAACGACAGATTTTTAACCTTGTCAGCTCGGGGGATCCAATCTTGCATTGATTACATTGCACTCCACGAGGAGCCTGCCTGTTAGCGAATGCAGTAAGCTAAGGTAAGTTGCTAGCTAGCATTAAACTTATCTTATAAAAAACAATCAATCAATGACTGTCATTGCTCCAATGTGTACTTAACCATAAACATCAATGCCTTTCTTAAAATCAATACACAAGTATATATTTTTAAAGCTGCATATTTAGCTAAAAGAAATCCAGGTTAGCAGGCAATATTAACCAGGTGAAATTGTGTCATTTCTCTTGCGTTCATTGCACGCAGAGTCAGGGTATATGCAACAGTTTGGGCCGCCTGGCTCTTTGAACTAATTTGCCAGAACTTTACCTAATTATGACAACATTGAAGGTTGTGCAATGTAACGGGAATATTTAGACTCATGGATGCCACCCGTTAGATAAAATACAGAACGAAATAAACGTTTTTTTTTTTCCCGAGGTGATAGTTTCCGGATTAGTCAAAGGTATATGGTTTAGAGAGAAATAGTCGACGCGTTATAATTCCTGTAATAACTTGCGGCTGAATTTGAAAGGGGTTCCTTCGTTATTTTACCATTCATGTCTTCCATAGAGAATGTCTTGATCTACTTGAAATAAGGTCTGTGTTTCGTGCAGGCTTAAACCGCCTCGACGTTTTGATACCCGTGTAAATCTCACTAGGATAAGGTAACGTTTGTCAACATATTTTCATAAATCCACAATTTTTTTTAATCTTCGCTTAGATTTAGCCAATATTGATAAGTTACCTTGTCCTATGGATATCTACAGTTATAAAATTGGCATGGTGATGTAAGCCTACACGAAACACAGACCTTATTTTAAGTGAATCTAAAAATATCCTATGGAATAAATGAAGGAACCGCTTTTCAGATTTTGCTCGGTGTCATGGGAATTATGACTCGCACTTTGGTTGTCAATTCTTACCATGCCCATTATTAAAATAGGATTTCCTGCATATAGAAATTAAAGTTGTTTTCAACATTCATCACAGGTAACTTACTCTATTTTTATTCAAACAGTTGAGAGTATTTGTCTCCTAAGCAGACTCTTCAGTATCATTGTCACTTCAGAGATGTGTGCGTATTTATGTATTATATCAAGTTAAAATAAGTGTTCACTGTTCATTCAGTATTGTTGCAATTGTCATTATTACAAAAATGTGTGTGTGTATGATATATATACAGTATATATATATAAAAAAAAAAAATATATATATATATATATATATATATATATTTTTTTTTTAATAAATCGGCATCGGCTTTTTATGTCCTCCAATAATTGGTATCGGTATTGAAAAATCATAATCGGTCGACCTCTAGTACACATACACAATCCATATCTCAAGGCTGAAAAATCCTTCTTCAACCCGTCTCCTCCCCGTCATCTACACTGATTGAAGTGGATTGAACAAGTGACATCAATACGGGATCATAGCTTTCACCTGGTCAGTCGGTCATGGATGAGCAGGCATTAATGTTTGTACAAGTTCACCATTTATCCACCTCTTTTATCCAAAGTGTCTTAGTCATGTGTGCATATCCTGGGAATAATTGGCACGCTTAGGATTTATTCTCCACAGGGACGCTGGCCCATGTTCAAATCAAATTTTGTGTCACATGCCGCGAATACAACAGGTAATAATACAACTAAGTAGACCATAGTGAAATGTTTACTTAAAAGCCCTTAACACAAAAAAAAACTAGAGCAACAAAATATACAGGGGTACCGGTACTGAGTCAATGTTCGGGGGTACAGGTTAGTTGAGGTAATATGTACATGTAGGTAGGGGTGAAATGACTATGCATGTTGGATAATATTAACCCCAATGTTTTCTGTCCCTCCCTTCAGTACAGAGATAACCCTGGGCCCAAGAAGAAACGAATGAAAAACATACACCTGTTGTGTGGACATAGCCAGGACGTCAGTGATTTCTTTCCTCTGGTGTTTTTAATGATACATTGTGAATTCAGTTTCAATTACTTGAGTGCAGTGATTATGCATCGTTCTTTACCTGCGACTTTCAGAAGATCAATAATTTAATCCTTAAAAAGACAAAGCAGGATGAAGATTTAGGTTTTCGTGCTAAATGAGACGATTCACTTGGAATAGCTTTTCGCAATAATTTAGTGATTGAGGTGCTAAAACTATGTGTACTAGAGGATGAATTTTAAAAATATTTCTCGTTAGTCCATGTTTGAGTCTCATACAGTCCACATTTTCAATATCACGATGCCTAAAATCAATTTGAATAGCCAAATTTCCCCAATTTAGAATGCAGAGCGGATTCATTTTCCTTGGGCATTAACTAAACGTTACTAGCCACACATTTTCAGGATAGAGAATGGGATTACTTTGTTTTTTTAACACGTGAATTACATTTTAGGAACTGAATCAAACACGGTCTAATACAAATATGTTACATATTTATCCCTAGCTAATTCACTCTTGCGCAAATTGTATTGTTGAACTATGTCATCTCAAACATGAACTCATTGTTTTCTAAAGACCTTATGTTGTATAAGAGCCTATTAGCTGACTGTGTTTTTGATTGTTTCATCCTAAGAATCTAATTCACTGCTTTGTAATAATAAATAGTGGAAGGTATGACCACTTTAAAAAAGCAGTTGGCTTGGACACGTTACAGTAATTCATTTACAATGGTTACAATAGTAATTGTACCTCGTGGGGGTGTTAGGCTCCTGCGTGTTATTAAAGAGGGTACTGGAGAAGACAAGCCTAAGACGCCAACACTCAGAGCTGCAATATGTAACCATTTGGGCAAGCCGGACAAAGTCACATTAAAATGTGGAAAATATATTTCACAACCGTTTAGACGGTACAATGATTTCTGCATTTTGCACCTTTAGTTTCAAATGTCTTTCAGTTCTTTATACTGATATTAAAAATACTGCAGAATGTCAGTCATTAGGTTCAGAATTCTCCCAGCTTTACTTTCAAGAACCGATTTTAAAATGCTTTGTAAGTAGGGACAAAATTCACAAACAAAATAATAATTTTTTACAACGTCTTTATTTTTTGTATTTTTTTTCTAATTACAGACTAATGGGTTAAAAATAAAAAAAAGCAAAACATCTTTTTTTTGTTTAACCCACTCTCCCGTTTCAAAAATTCAAACCTCTCCACACAAACCCACCCCCCCTAAAATAAAAGCTCCGCCCCCCCCCGGCTATTAAATTAAATCGATGCCTTTAGCCCCACTCCTAGTCCTCGACAAGCCGTGGCTGCACTACGCACTGTTAAAGACAGGCCCTGGAACCCCCCCCACCCCTCATCTGGTCCGGTCTTTCTCACTCCCAATTAAAACATCTTCTGCCATCTTGACTAGCTCTCGCTATATAAATATGTGTGGTTGTTTGGTTGTGTGGTGTCTGAAGTGTGTGGGCCTAGTATGTGTGAGTGCGTGCCGGGTGAGTAAGTCAACTCAACGCTTGTTGTAGTAAACGCCCCCTGCGGCGGCCCTGTGGTCGCCCTGACCCCCTCCCCCCCACACAGACAGGATGGGGTGAGTGTGCATAGCAGGAGCAGAGAGAGAAAGAGACCCTGCCGAGACATTGGGGGGCGCCGCGGCCGGAGGGGTTGTCAGCCTCCACTGGTCCTGAAACCTGAAACGACAAGAAGTGGTCTAATATACACAGAGAGGAGAGAAGGAGAAAGAGATGAGCAGAAGAGGTGAAGGACAAAATGGTAGGAGCAGCAGCATAGAAAGGCAGAGGGGTGCAAGAAGAGGGGGAAAAAGTTGAGGCCTACAAAAAAAAACTAAACAGAAAAGTTGGCAGAGCTCTGGCCATGCCTTCTTGGGGTGAATGCTACAGACTTAAAAGGAAAGGTACAATAGACAAAAAAACAAACTAAAAATTATATATATAAAAAAATAGCCGACTGAACAGAAGTCACAGCTGTTAAGATACTGAACACAAGAGAGCGTGAGATGGAACCAGAGGGAGAAGATGGTAGCAAAAGTAGTGAGAGTTAAGGAGTGGGGTGAGTTGTAACTGATCAGAGAACAGAGAGAAAATGACAACTCCCAACACCACAACTTAAAAAATAAACAATATTCTTGCTCTTGGAAGTTTAACATATACGGTACATAAAAAAAACAAAAATAAACCTCCTCTCGTCGACATTTGCTTTTCGAATGCAAGCATTTGGGGGCTGTGTTGGGTGTGAGGGTCACAGCCAGACAAAGGAGACAAATCTGCAGCCTGAGATAACATCTTCTCAAAAAAGAAATGCCACCAAATCTCCGACGGCCATGAAATACATTACCAGGGTGACCGCACCACCTGCGCACACGCACGCTCACACACAATCACACACTGTGGCCAGTCAGTCTGTCTGTCCAGGAGAATACTGTTATTTTTTTTTTTGTCTTTTTTTTCTTCTCAGTGTTTTTTTCCTGGGACTTTTTTTTGTATGGGGACATGGGGTGATAGTAGGGGGTGGGGGTATTAGTAAGGGGAATACCACGATGTTGTTCGCCCTCGGCCCCTGGAAAAGAGAGAAAAAGAGGGTGAGTTTCTTGATTGGCTTAAAGACGGATACCAATTTTAGGGTGTGTAGTGTGGTTGTTAGTGTGCAAGTAGGAAAGGGCCTGATGAGAAGTCAATCCGAGGTAAACTCAGGGGTAAAATATATGTATGAATAATAGTTAAGTATACACAAATTGTTGGTAGGATGACATGTATACCATCTTAATGGTATTGTGCCTTTATTTGATAAGTGTTGAATTACCACAATTTCAAATTATTACGATTACGAATTAACAGTACAGAAAGAAGCAGAGAACAGCTTCGCCAACAGTAAAATATCTGATTCTCAGATTATACAGGACTATAGAAATAATGGTGTGGGGTGTGTGGGACAGTGAGGCACTCTCTCCCTCTTTCTCTCTCTCTTTCTCTCTGCGAGAGCGGCCCCCCCCAGGTCGCTGTTGGGAGAGACCCTGAGGACAGAAGCCTCCATCTCACCCCACAGAAGAGTCAAAGTCATTCACATGGCACATGCTAGGAAGGGCAACACATATAGCTTCAGCACGCAGACTTGACTGACCCCTTCTGACAACCTGGACTGCACCATCACTCAAACACAGCATCAAAGCTCAATCACACGTTGCTTTTCCACTCACACAAAAGGGTTTCCATTAGGAAAATGTGGAGCCGGACATTTGACCAGAAACATTTAAAACATTTTTACCGGATGTTTGAGAACTGTACTGGACCCATATGCATTGGGTGAGTGACCTAATTAACACGTTCACCCACAGTGCTCAAAATGACTGAAAGCACATTTAGAACCCGGTAATTCATATCAACAAGACAAATAACTAACAGCAAAATCCCCAGCCTGTGTCAATCTACTATAGTAGACAGGTTTAGGCAACCTATTCTATTGGTCAGCTTGTCAAGAAAGAAACAGCCTATTACAAAACAGATCCTGGGACAGTCCTGGGACGATAGATCCCAAATTCATACAACCAGTAAGCCTAGGCTACATAATACAAACATTCAAAGCAACGAGTCTGATGCAACAGATCAGAACGTTTAGCTTAAAATGTTGATGAACTATTATATCCTCACATTATAAAACGCAGCAATGCGCACAAGGCAGTAGGCTATACATGAATGTTCATCCCATAATGCAATTGGCAGGAAAACGCTGTTGTAAAAATGGCATTGCACAAGCGAGCAGGTTTGATGTGACAGATGAAAATCGGGTAGAGCTTTAGAGAGAGATCTAATAAGCTCATTTGAAGCAAGGTAAAACAGCCCTCATATGTAGCAAAACATTCAGGTCTCAAACAATTGTGTGTGTTTTCAGAATGCATACTGCCTCCAGGCCATCGCAAAGTGGAGCGCCACACTGCTGAAGCCCGCCTTTCGTTGCTGTTTGACGACGCATTTAAAAACTGGGGGAAATACGACCGCCGACTGGGGGCAGGGGAATACGTCCGCAGACTGTGTGTGTGTGTGGGGGGGGGGGGGGGGGGGGGGAGGAATACGACCGCCGAAAAATCGTTTTGCGCGGTCATCCAACTCAGGAACTGAGGAGTCTTTCTAAATCGCTGACGTCATTAATTGACGTCGTCTTGAAAGCACCACAAGATGTAGCATCTCGCTCGGTCCGACAGATTTTACACTCAAAGGCTCCGTATAGGTAGACGTGTGATAAATAAGATACATAAATTTACTGTACACGTGCCAATTTAATTCCACTAAATTATACAAATTAGCCTATAGACCAATAAGAACGACCAGTCAAATGCATTTACATCAATTAATAGGGCAAAAAATAATAATGCATTATCCCACAATGTGATATTTTGTTCTCCCGGACAATTTGTCAACACCAATTTTATTTCGCCTTTTTTCAAAAAAAGAAAAACAAACCAGACAAAAGCTTCCTATTACCAGCTAACAGAAACCCCGTCTCACACACATGACCATCAAACCCAGGCATCCAGTACCCACAAACACACAGGTCATATGAGTAGAAACCAGTGGTTAGAATGCTGTGGTCAAAATCAGGCTGCAGGAATGAACCCTCCATTCTGGAAGTGAAGGCAGTGGGTGGGAATGTCTGACCAAGGGGACATCTAGCCTGTGTGTCTGATGCACCAATGTGTAGTTAACACAGGTGGTTTTAGGAGCAAGGCAAAGCATCCAGACTCATGCTTTTCATCTCCCTATAGTGGGCCACCTGTTCCCAGGCTAGTCTATGTCTGAGCTATGTATATGAGTGTGGTGGGCATACGATTGGGACTGGCACCAAATCATTTACACTCACCAGGATGTCATCCTTACAAAATGTGTTAAATAGGACTTCAAAAGTTGAGCCCCCCTAAAAGATCTTATCGTTCAGTGATTGGCGATCATATCAACTCCCATAGAGTGGCCAATGAGGTACTACTACATAGGACTAAACTGACACCATTGGCTAGTAGTGAGTGGAAAGGTTGGTCCATTGGTCAGAATCTGTCAGTTGGTGAGGATGCTCATTGCGCTTGCTCTGCAGCCCTTCTTCTCAGCAATGCTTATAAAAAATAAAAAAAATAAACAAAAACAGGACATGGGCCCAGAGACAGAGCTCCAGCGTGAGGCCCACTGTGAGCGCTCAATGAGTCATCACGGGAACCCCCCTCTCACCTCACACTGAGAGACACAGCAGGACACACACTCCAGGGAGACACACCAGACTCCCAGTGCACAGCGCTTTGATCCACTCCAGGTTTTACATACATAGGGGGCAAGCTTTTGTACAGATTGAAAACAAATCCAGATACCAGGGGTGTTGCTTTTGAAAAAGGTCACAGGCAAAACACGGCTCTGGAGCACCTGGCCCAGGACAGGTGAACACGCAGCTGGCCCAGGACAGGTGAACACGCAGCTGGCCCAGGACAGGTGAACACGCAGCTGGCCCAGGACAGGTGAACACGCAGCTGGCCCAGGACAGGTGAACACGCAGCTGGCCCAGGACAGGTGAACACGCAGCTGGCCCAGGACAGGTGAACACGCAGCTGGCCCAGGACAGGTGAACACGCAGCTGGCCCAGGACAGGTGAACACGCAGCTGGCCCAGGACAGGTGAACACGCAGCTGGCCCAGGACAGGTGAACACGCAGCTGGCCCAGGACAGGTGAACACGCAGCTGGCCCAGGACAGGTGAACACGCAGCTGGCCCAGGACAGGTGAACACGCAGCTGGCCCAGGACAGGTGAACACGCAGCTGGCCCAGGACAGGTGAACACGCAGCTGGCCCAGGACAGGTGAACACGCAGCTGGCCCAGGACAGGTGAACACGCAGCTGGCCCAGGACAGGTGAACACGCAGCTGGCCCAGGACAGGTGAACACGCAGCTGGCCCAGGACAGGTGAACACGCAGCTGGCCCAGGACAGGTGAACACGCAGCTGGCCCAGGACAGGTGAACACGCAGCTGGCCCAGGACAGGTGAACACGCAGCTGGCCCAGGACAGGTGAACACGCAGCTGGCCCAGGACAGGTGAACACGCAGCTGGCCCAGGACAGGTGAACACGCAGCTGGCCCAGGACAGGTGAACACGCAGCTGGCCCAGGACAGGTGAACACGCAGCACTGCGTTGATGAGATGGAACACAGGATGGATACAGGCTACTGCTCAACACTGGTACATCATTAGAACAACTGAACTATAGATACACATGCCAATTAATGTTTAAGCAACGCATCTACAAAGATGAATGTGTTTGCATTTAAATCTTCACGGCATCTTAATGATCAAATAGAATCTGACCATTAGCACTGAACAAATGAGAACAAACTGACATTTAAGTGAAACTCTTTGCCTGTCACCTTTAGCATTAATGAGCAGCACTGTGGGAGAGATGCCCACTCACAGTCAGTGTGTATATGTAATGTAGCGCCAAGCCATACAAACAGCCTGCCTCCCATACATGTACAGCCTGGGAGGACCTCACTGCTGTGGGCTGAGAGTTTAGCTGCCTCCTCTGAAACAGTTATAGGTGGTGCATGCAACAAGACCACACACACACCCCAACTAACCTACCCGGATCCCTCCCACCGGTCTCTCTCGCTCCACAACCCCACTAAAGGAAACCACTCAACATAATCCCACTCTAAAGGAAACCTTTCCTCCACTCTGCTGTGGAAACACCTTCACTGATATGGCTGTAGTGATGTTCATCAATGTCAGCCACAGATTCAGTCTCCTCCCACTACTGACATGCCTTCTCAATGATTCTCTATATGGCCAGTTTCAGCCCATAGACACATCTTGATGGACAGAGTCTAGGACAGGGGATGCTATGAGCATTCACCCCCCGGGGCTAGCCCCCCCCCCCCCTCCCCCTCCCGGGGCTAACAACACTTCAGGGGGTCCTCTTCTCTCTCCCCGCTAACCATCTCCTGTTCTGATCATCCCCCACTACTTCTATAATCTCACTACTCAGTCTTCTGCCCCTTCACTTCTCCATATTCCTCCTCCCTCCGGCAATGGCCAGCTGTCTCCCAATCTCAGGGTGCTCACCTGAAGGCCCGTCCTCTGCCTCTGGGCGGTGCGTAGCCACTGTAGTAACGTGCACGTGACGAGTTAAAGTTGCCTCCTCGTGAGCGGAAGCGGGCCCGGGGGAACCCGCGGTCTGTGGTGCTGATGCCTGGCCTGTTGGTCCTCTTCACCCCCACCTGCCAGAACCAAGAGCGAGGGGAAACAGGACTCCACAGGTCAGACACTAGCACAGGGTCATATCAGTCTCAGTCAATGTAGGAAATCTAACGGAAATTCACTTCATAGACAGATACATGGGTCAAAATCCTGATATTATCCCAGTTCTTTAGTTGAATCGACACCGGCACTTGAATTTTTCCTACTAGTGCTGACATTGCTGATAACTACTGGAGGAAAATGTACTTACCATGACAGTTTGGTTACTATCTCAAGATGAATACACTAACTGTAGGTCATTCTGGATAAGAGTGTCTGCCAAATGACTCAAATGGAAATGCCATCACAGGAGGCTGCTGGCACCTTAATTGGGGAGGGGTTTGTGGTAATACCTGGAGCAGAATGATCTCAAATTCATGGTTTCTCTGTTTGATGCCATTAGGTTCCAGCTACTGTGAGCCGTCCTCCCCTCAGCAGCCTCCACCTAATGTGTAGACATTGTCGCGTCCTTACCTTAATCTGCCTTCCTCTGAACAGAGACTCGTCCAATGCCATGGCCGTCCTCACAGACTCCTTGTCTGAAAACTCGATATAGGCAAACCTAAAACAGCAGCAGAAATATAAAAATGTGTCAAACGACAATCGCAGAGAACGGAAATATTGACGCTAAAAAAAGTCTCAAAGCACAATCCACTAAACAAACGTAGACATCTCCTTTTTCTCAATTCCCTTAACGAGAATAAACTGTGTGATTAACAACGCTTAAAAGTCGAAAAACCAGCTCACCAGTTTCTACGCACTTCAGAATAGACCCCTCCAGGCTATTAGAATAAGCTATAACTCAACTAATGTGACATTACTGGGAATTGGGAGTCACACAGTGTGCAATTAACTTATTAATTTGCAGTTCTTCAGCAGTGGTGGCAAAGGCCATCATTGTAAATAAGAATTTGTTCTTAACCGACATTAGTTAAAAGGAAAAAAAAAAAAACTTGAAACAGTAAGGTCGAAGCGCCGACACAATGCGTAATATTTTAGCGCGAACGTCTGCACGAGGCCACAAAACAGAGTTCCCCAGGGAAGCTGTGAAGCCAGCTGTAGCCTATTGTATGATTGTGATTTGAGTCTCTTATACAACCTTGTTTCACATTCTTTAAATCTTTAAATGTTAACTACAGCACGATTGTGTTTGAGTCTGTTATTAAAGAATGTGCATGTGTAGGAAGAAAAACGCGCCCATCTTACCCTACAACCCACCCATCTTACCCTACAACCCACCCATCTTACCCTACAACCCACCCATCTTACCCTACAACCCACCCATCTTACCCTACAACCCACCCATCTTACCCTACAACCCACCCATCTTACCCTACAACCCACCCATCTTACCCTACAACCCACCCATCTTACCCTACAACCCACCCATCTTACCCTACAACCCACCCATCTTACCCTACAACCCACCCATCTTACCCTACAAACCACCCATCTTACCCTACAAACCACCCATCTTACCCTAAAACCCACCCATCTTACCCTAAAACCCACCCATCTTACCCTAAAACCCACCCATCTTACCCTAAAACCCACCCATCTTACCCTAAAACCCACCCATCTTACCCTAAAACCCACCCATCTTACCCTAAAACCCACCCATCTTACCCTAAAACCCACCCATCTTACCCTAAAACCCACCCATCTTACCCTAAAACCCACCCATCTTACCCTATCATTAAAAAAACAGCACATCAGCAACATTTATTGTTGTCAGGGAAACAATAGAACATTCTGTCACTCCCATCTGTAGGTGTAGCCTTCATGCACCAGGATGCCCCCCCCCCCACGCACTAAGGATAAATTCAGTTTCCATTGCTTGTTCTGATCCTCTGGGAATAATGAATGCTGAGGGTAGCAGTGCAAGACCTCTTTATTTTGATTATTAGCATATGAACGACTTGCTAGACGATCGAAGACATCAATCTAGTCTTTTTTTTCTTGTAATGTCAGCCTTTTACCAGATCAACCCCCCCCCGGCATGAAATGTTTTATTTTCACAACTGATCAAAATTCAGTATGCTATAATCTACAGAGGCATACAAAAGTATGTGGACACCACTTCAAATTAGTGGTTTCGGCCATTTCTGCCACACCCACAAAAATCGAGCACACAGCGATGCTATCTCCACAGACAAACATTGGCAGTAGAATGGCCCGTACTGAACAGCTGTGACTTTCAACATGGCACAGTCATAGGATACCACCTTTCCAACAAGGCAGTTTCTGCCCTGGTCAACTGCTGCCCGCACCTTTCCGCCCGACTATCATCACTACTCAAGACGGTTCTGACCTAGAACATGTGGACAACTACAAATACCTAGGTGTCTGGTTAGACTGTAAACTCTCCTTCCATACTCACGTTAACTTCTTGAGAATACAGGGGGTGCTGTTTCGCATTAGCATAATTGCCTCTACAGATTAAACTGCCTCTTTTTCAATTATTGCTGTTACTATATGCATATAACCATATAGCATTGGATAGAAAACAAGCTATGGTTTCTAAAACCGTTCCAATTGAGTCTCTGAGTCAAACACAGGTCATTTCACAGCACTTTCCCTGAGCCAGAAGAAAATTGCAAGATGTGTATGCTCGCTTCAAAGCTCTGCCTATATATGGTCACGCGACCTATGACCCGAATCACACTTCCTTCTTCTTCCTCTGGGTGTCTGGAAGACGTCAGAGGAGAAATTTTTTGTTTATCTTGTACTGACGTGAAATAAGACCTATTTCTTTAGCGTGACCGACAACTTCCGGTTTCTGAAATGCGCGTTTTCAGAGGTGGCATTGTATTTTGTTATGCTGACGTTATGGATGAAAACTATCTCCGTGTCGAAGTTTGTTTGAAACATGTGACCATATCACCGTAATGTATGTTTTTTCAATATAGTTTAATCAGATTATTAGAATTTTTTCGGGAGTTTTGCCGTGTTCCGTTCTTTGAGTTTTTTAACTTTGGACATGGACCGTGCCAGTCGACCAGTACCCAGGCTAAATGAAGAGGGGAGGTTGCCATTGTGAATGGATTGAACGACTCATCAGGACTAAGGACACCTTGATCAACATTCTGATGAAAGACCAGCAATAGTAAGACCCAATTTACGATGTTATTTCATATATCTGTCGTGCATGTGAACTGGTCGGGCGCGTCCAGCCGGTTCTGGCTGGCCTCGTTATGCTAATTTAGCGATACATTTTGTTTTCGCTATAAAACATTTAAAAAATCTGAAATATTGTTTGGATTCACCAGATGTTGGGCTTTCAATGTCTGTACGCTGTGCATTTTTTCTGAAATGTTTTAAGACAAGTAATTAGTTATATAACGTTGGTCTCTGTAATTGTTCTAGCTGCATCAGCACTATATCAGATTGCAGCTGCAATGTAGAACTGTGATTTATACCTGAAAAATGCACATTTAAAAAAAAAAAACTATGCTATACCATAAATATGTTATCAGACTGTCATCTTATAAATTTGTTTGTTGGTTTGTGGCTATCAATATCTTAGTTTAGCCGAATTGGTGATAGCACCTGATGGAGTAAGAAACTGTTGGAGTAAGAAAATGGTGTCTTTTGCTAACGTGTTTAGCTAATAGATTTACATATTTTGTCTTCCCTGTAAAACATTTAAAAAATCTGAAATGGTGGTTTTATTCACAAGATCTGTGTCTTTCATTGGGTGTCTTGGACTTGTGATTTAATGATATTTAGATGCTACTATTTAATTGTGACGCTATGCTAGCGATGCTAATCAGTGTGTGGGGGGGGGGGGGTGCTCCCGGATCCGGGTTAGGTACTCTGTAGAGGTTAAGCATCTCCAATCCAAAAATAAATCTAGAATCGGCTTCCTATTTCACAACAAAGCACCCTTCACTCATGCTGCCAAACATATCCTTGTAAAACTGACTATCCTACCGATCCTTGACTTCGGCGATGTCATTTACAAAATAGTCTCCAACACTCTTCTACTCGGCAAATTGGATGCAGTCTATCACAGTCCCATCCGTTGTCACCAAAGCACCATATACTACCCACCACTGCGACCTGTATGCTCTCGTTGGCTGGACCTCGCTTCATACTCGTCGCCAAACCCACTGGCTCCAGGTCACCTATAAGTCTTTGCTAGGTAACGCCCCACCTTCTCAGCTCACTGGTCACCATAGCAACACCCACCCGTAGCACGCGCTCCAGCATGTATATCTCACTGGTCACCCCCAAAGCCAATTCCTCCTTTGGCTGCCTCTCCTTCCAGTTCTCTGCTGCCAATGACTGGAATAAATTGCGCAAAAAAAATACTCACTGAATCTGGAGACTCGTATCTCCCTCACTAGCTTTAAGCATCAGATGTCAGTGCTGTTATTGTAAAGTGATAACTTCTAGAAGCAACAACGGCTCCGCCGCGAAGTGGTAGGCCACACAAGCTCACAGAACGGGACCACCGAGTGCTGAAGCGCATAAACATTGCATGTCCTCTGTTGCAACACTCACTACCAAGTTCCAAACTGCCTCTGAAAGCCACGTCAGCACAAGAACTGTTCGTCGGGAGCTTCATGAAATGGGTTTCCATGGCCGAGCAGCCGCAGATCACAATGCCAAGTGTCAGCTGGAGTGGTGTAAAGCTTGCCTTCATTGGACTCTGACGCAGTGGAAACAACGTTCTCTGGAGTGATGAATCACACGGCACCTTCTGGCAGTCCGACAGACAAGTCTGGGTTTGGCGGATGCCAGGAGAACGCTACCTGCCCCAATGCATAGTGCCAACTGTAAAGTTTGGTGGAGGAGGAATAATGGTCTCGGGCTGTTTGGGGAAGGCCCTTTCCTGTTTCAGCATGACAATGCCCCCGTGCAGAAAGCGAGGTCCATACAGAAATGGTTTGTTCAGATCGGTGTGGAAGAACTTGACTGGCCTGCATAGAGCCCTGACCTCAACCGCATCGAACACCATTGAGATGAATTGGAACGCCGACGGCCTAATTGCCGGCCTAATTGCCGTCGAGATGAATTGGAACGCCGAGCCAGGCCTAATTGCTCAACATCAGTGTCTGACCTCATTAATGCTTGTGGTTGAGCAAATAGGCCTACAAGGAAACTCTACATATTTCAACAAAGTCGAGTGTACGAGGGGGTCTGTGCACAGTGTAGTACCTTCCAAAGTTTGTCTCTACCACAAGACAAGGGTGGCGTGGGGGGGGGGGTGCTAGCTGTTTCCACAGACTTAAGTCATTGAGCGAGCAACTTTTTAAAAGCAGAACTATACACTGTACAGAACCACTGCTCTTATGACCAACTGCCCAGGTGAATACAGGCCAAAGCTACGATCCCTTGTGGCTTTAACAAGTTACATCAATTTCAAATCAGTGTAGATGGAGAAGAGAGAGTGAGAAAAAGAGCCTCACATCAATGATGTGTGCCATTCAGAGGGTGAAAGGGCAAGACAAAAGATTGAAGTGCCTTTAAAACAGGGTATGGTAGCAGGTGCACCGGTTTGAGTGTGTCAAGAACTGCAACGCTGCTGGGTTTTTCATGCTCAAAGGTTTCCCCTGTGTATCAAGAATGGTCCACCACCCAAAGGACATACAGCCAAATTGACAACTGTGGGAAACATCGGAGTCAACATGGACCAGGGATGCTGGACCAATACCTCCCACAGAACAACTTATAGAGTGCATGCCCCGACGAATTGAGGCTGTTCTGAAGGAAAGGGCTGCAACTCAATATTAGGAAGGTGTTCTTAATGTTTTGTTCATGTGGTAATTTGTGTGTGTGTATATTTATTTATTTGTACTTATTTTTGGCAGCGGTGGAAAGAAATTTATAGAGGAATTAAATTAATATAGGGGAAACACTGACACTAGTCATGAATTGTGCATGGCTTGTGTCAGAAAAGAAAACATTTGTGCTCCATCACAGCTGGGACAATAAACGGGAAATTATTGACACCGGCCACTTACCGCAGGCATTTTGCTGATATCGTTCATTGCGATAAGATGCCTAGACTAGATAAATGTGAAGTTCGAAACGATTACACATGGCTTATGGTAGAAAAATTAACAATAGATTTTCCCGGAAACAGCACTGGTGGACATTCCTGCAGTCAGCATGCCAATTGGGCACTCGCTCAACTTGAGACATGTGGCATTGTGTTGTGTAACAAAACTGCACATTTTAGAGTGGACTTATTGTCCCCCAGCACAAGGTGAACCTGGGTAAGGATCATGCTGTTTAATCAGCTTCTTGACATGCCACATCTGTCAGGTGGATGGATTATCTTGTCAAAGGAGAAATGCGTACCATTGAGATGTAAACTAAATTGTGCACAAAGTGAGAGAAATAAGCTTTTTGTGCTTATGGAACATTTCTGGGATCTTTAATTTCAGCTCATGAAACCAACACTTCCCATGTTGCGTTTATATATTTTTTCTGTTTAAAGGATCATTAAAAAAAAGTGTTAGAAACTTGTTCTATTTATCGTTATTGCATAAATTCAGGGAATTTATTGTGAGAATTAGTGATTTCCATAAACAAATATTCGCAACAGGAGTTTGATTTTGGTCACTGTGTCAATTCATCCATGTCTCAAGATTGCACCTTTGTGTTGGAGAATGAACTAGCTTGCTGCTGGTTTTCCCGGTTAGACATTCCTCAGCATTGTGCATGGCTCAGGCGGTGAGTGGCGGCTGGCATAGCAACAGTTTTGCTATGTAGAGGGACTATAAGCAAAGCAAATATTCCAATATTGGCCCGGCCGATTAACAGTCGTTCTCTAGCTGTAGTCGCTGCCAAAAGGTGATTCTAACATGTGTTGACTCAGGAGCTTGAACACTTGGTGTTTTATTTTCCATTTTAAAAAAATCCACCACTATTGCTGACAAAAAAAAATATATATATATATTTATTACTACTTTGTAACAATCAAAGTCAACGGGTGTGAATACTTTAAGGCACTGTACATCCATGTGAATTAAAGTGGGCTACTTTGCTAACCTGCACATTGAGTGTAGACAATTACAATCTAGTAAAGTAGGTTGTGTATACTCATTCCTCTAGACTAGGTCTGTCCAAATTGGGGTACGCAATGCCGTCGGGGGTAAGCCAAATAAAAATGTGATTCACATTCATTTGTTGAAAAAAAGTTTCACATTATCTAACAGCTCATTTATATTTTCCAACGGGGCTATACATTTGGGTGAGGTTTTTCGCTCACCTGAGTATCCTCGTTTCACTGCCAAATATAAAGTAATATCCATCTAGTGTTCAGCAAAACACCACCACAATGTCAAAAACAAGTAGCCTAGTCAAATAATTAACATCCAATCACATTAACCGTTACTCTCTTGCGGGAATTCCACTCACTTATGTAGCCAAACGTAGCTGCTGCTCATTTAGTTTGCGCAAAAAATTTATACAACTGTAAAAAAAAAAAAAAATGTAAGTCTACAGACATATACCAGCTCTATTGGTAGTACAGCTACTACCAGCCGTACTACACCTGCACCTGTCAACGACACAAGTTGTCTTGCTTCCACGAGCACATTCAATGCTAGCATCAGCAATTCTACATTTGTTGTTAGCCCAGCTAGCATGGACACTGACAGGGGTGAATCTGATGCAGCAGAAGAGCTACTAACCCCTCACCCGAAAAAACACAGAACAGATACGGACGTTGGACCATCGAAGAGGCGCAAATATGATGAGAACTACATTGATTTGGGTTCACTTATATTGAGAGTAGTGCCTTTCCTCAGCCACAGTGTGTTATATGTGCCAAAGTACAATCTCACAACTAAATGAAGCCTTGATTGTTGTGCAGATATTTAGGAACAAAACATGCCAATTTGAAAAATAAGCCACGGGAGTTTGAGCGAGAATTAAGACAACTTTCGAGTAGTAAGACATGCATAAAAGCAACAGATACCACTAATAAGAAGGGGCTAGAAGAGTATTATATGGTGAGCTACCGAGTGGCTAGGACAGGCAAGCCCCATACTATTGTGGAGGACTTAATTCTTCCTGCTGCTGCGGATATGGCTGAGACAATGCTGGGGGAAAAGGCCAATAAAACTATACAGACAATGCCTTCATCAAACACTGTTTCACGACGCATCAGTGACATGGCAGGAGATGTTTTGAAGCAATTACGGCTCTTCTGCAAAGCACTGGAAACCAGGAGAGGATATTTTTTAAAGTACTGAACAGCTTTGTGACATCAAAAGGACTTGTGGTCAAGATGTGTTGGTATCTGTACTGATGGAGCAAAAGCCATGACAGGGAAACATAGTGGAGTGGTAACGCGCGTGCAAGCAGTTGCTCCCGACGCCACTTGGGTACACTGCAGCATCCACCGAGAGGCTCTGCTGCCAAGGGAATGCCTGACAGCTTGAAAGACGTTTTGGACACAACAATGAAAATAGTTTACTTTGTTAATGCAAGGCCCCTGAACTCTCGTGTATTTTCTGCACCATGCAATGATATGGGCAGCGACCATGTAACGCATTTACAACACAGAAGTGCTCTGGTTATCAAAGTATTGACATGTCGCTCAATAAATTGTATAAATACAATTTATAAAAACGAGCTTAATGTTCTTTAATGACCATAATTTTCACTTGTCTGACCGCTTGCATGATGACACAACTGGCCTATATGGGTGATGTTTTTCCAAGCCTGAATGATCTGACTTAAGGATTACAGGGATTCTCCGCAACTATATTCAATGTGCGGGACAAACTTGAGGCTATGATTAAGAAGTTGGAGCTCTTCTCTGTCGGCATTAACAAGGATAACACACAGGTATTTCCCTCATTGTATCATTTTTTGTGTGCAAATGAACTCAAGCTTACAGACAATGTCAAATGTGATATAGCGAAGCACCTGAGTGAGTTGGGTGCGCAAATAAGCAGGTTCTTTCCCAAAACGGATGACAAACAACTGGATTCGTTATTCCTTTCATGCCCTGCCTCCAGTCCACTTACCGATATCTGAACAAGAGAGCCTCGTTGAAATTGCAACAAGCGGTTCTGTGAAAATTGAATTAAAAAGCAGAAGCCACTGCCAGATTTCTGGATTGGGCAGAGTATCCTGCCTTGGCAAATCGTGCTGTTAAGACACCGATACCTTTGGCAACCACTTACCTATGTGAGAGTGGTTTCTCAGCCCTCACTAGCATGAAAACTTAATACAGGCACAGACTGTGGAAAATGATGACAGACGCTCCCCAATACAACATTGCAGAGTTATGTGCACCCTTTCAAGCACACCCTTCTCATTAACCTGTGGTGAGTTATTCACAATTTGATGAACAAATAAGGTTTTATATGTAAGATGATTAAATAAAGAACATAATTATGATTGTTGATTGTTATTATAATAATATTTGTGCCCTGGTTCTATAAAAGCTCTTTGTCACTTCACACGAGCCGGGTTGTGACACAAACTCACACTCATTCTTATGTTTTATAAATGTATAATGTAGTGTTCGTGTGGCAGGGTTACAATGATGGCAAAAAAACAAACATTTGAGAGTGCACTGATCCTGGTGCTAGAGGGGGTACACAGCTGGAGGTTGAATGTTTGAAGGGGTAAGGGACTATAAAAAGTTTGGGAATCACTGCTCTAGATGACTGATAGAAGACGCAGGTCTGTAGTGAAAGAGCACATGGAGGAACGTGGTGTAGATACGTACCCTTTGGGATGCCCTGTGAACTTGTCGCACAGGATGGTGACTCTGTTGACGGAGCCGCAGCCGTGGAAGTGGGCTTCTAGCTCCTCCGCCGTGGCGCCGTAATCCACCTGTCCACAGAGAGGGAGAACAAGTGAGATACCTCTGACAAACACAGACTGGCTAGTCGATTCCATATAGAGAATTCACTCAGAGCCAAACCCCAAATTAAAAGTTTCTGCACAATTGCATGTGAAAATCATGCACTACGGGACATCATGGTTGCACTAATGTCAACGAGACATGTGGAAATTTGAGTCAGCCCTTTGAAACTGATAGTAAATGCAAACTGATAGGCCTGACAAGGAGAATCACCACATACACATCCTTGGTTGCTCTGTTTGCATGCATCTCCTTTCATGAACTATTCGATAAATATCTAGATACATGGCCTTAAGTTTGAAATGAACGCGTGATTCGGTTTGATTAGGGGAACGAATTGATGCGATTTAGTTCAATAGGAGTCTATGCACTTTTGTGTGGAATGAAGACATTTATTTTCCATTTTTAATTAAAATCTGCTGCTGATGGGAGCTCAGGAGCTGGGCCTCTGAGCTGGATCTGTCAGCTTACTTCTCTAAACTAAATGGCTGTGTGTGTCTCAATATCAATTGTGTATGTAGGTACCTGAGCTGACCCATACAGCAGACTGAGCATCTACCACCCAACTATCAGATATGGGGTGGGGAATGTATGCTTTTTATCCCCCCACTTATCTGAAATCACCATCACGACTGATTAAAATTGTGAGCTGGTACTACGGCAATATTTATTAGCAAAAAAAAAAAATGGAAAATTACCCTGCTCATGGAAAAATGACCAAACACACTGACTGTTTAAAGCAAACCTACCAAAACTATGTATTATGTGAACCTGGACAATTGAAAACCCCAATCAGCAGCAGCGTCCACTCAGACTACACACAACCCCGGTAAAACAATTTTCTACAGCCTACTTGCTAACTATTAGTTAAGTGACAAGCAAATGACATTGCTTGTCACGACTAAATAAAGCCTACGATTTGACATTGCTTGTCACGACTAAATAAAGCCTACGATTTGACATTGCTTGTCACGACTAAATAAAGCCTACGATTTGACATTGCTTGTCACGACTAAATAAAGCCTACGATTTGACATTGCTTGTCACGACTAAATAAAGCCTATGATTTGACATTGCTTGTCACGACTAAATAAAGCCTATGATTTGACATTGCTTGTCACGACTAAATAAAGCCTATGATTTGACATTGCTTGTCACGACTAAATAAAGCCTATGATTTGACATTGCGAAAGCCATTTGAGAAGCATCGGAATGCTTTAGGTGCCGCACAGATGTTCGAACAGCCTATCAGGACAGAGAAAGGCCTGCCTCTTGTTGGCGCGAGCAGCTGGGTCTCCCGAACAGTTGTTATGTGACAGTCATACACAGTGACATGCATAAAAGCTTGATAGGTTACTGAACTGAAGGAGAGGACGCATCAATTCCGTCACAACAGATAAAACGATGAGTAAAAACATTAGTGAATTGGGCGATTTGTAAAAGTGAGAATAGGTTTTCTGATCGATGCATGCTTGTATTTGGATTGGTTTGGGGCTAAACCCTGACCAAATGCATTGGTATGTTAAACATTTTTACCTGGGACCGATGCATATTGGTGAATCGTTACATCCCTAAGAGCAACCCAAAACAACATGCAGGGAGGTTAAGGGGCGGCGAAGCCTTACGTTTCCAACGTAGATTGATCTTGCGTCGGCTTCCATTTTCTCCTCGATGGACATGATGACGGGACCGGCTATTGAGAGCAAAATTGAGCAATGAGTGAAATTTAAAATGGTGAACTAAAGAACAAAAAGATATACATTTGGATGAGTCTGATAATAATCTCTGTCTTGCATCTGCTCTCTGGAAACCTCAGTGAAATACAACATTCAGTCGGTGTTCTCAAACGTATTTTTGGAAGACATTCTCCGAGGCACTTCATTACTATTTCCTCCCACAAACTCACCTGGTGGAGGGCTAAGGTTCATCTGTTTCTCCACCTCGTTCTGTAACTCCTTCAGCTTTTCTGCTTCCTCCTCCATCTCTCGCACCCGGGCTTTGATTGCCTCCAGCTCCTGAAAAAAATAACACATATTAATATATATTAATAAAACAAAGAGAAACCCATCAATTACAAAGAACATCACATCAGTCAGGACAGAAATCACAGCTGAAAAAAAGAAACCAAAGGAATATATTCATCATATCCATCCGTGACTTGCATGCACATAACACAATTGAAATTTCAGCAGCCTGAGCTGACCCCGTTTCTACACTGGCTTCTGAGTGGAACAGCCTGGCACATGACCACTGGCTGGGTCTTTGTAACAGGCAGGATTTATTCACCATTCATTTCAGACACAGCTGCATTCTCGTTCCACATCCTCAACTAGATAACGATAGACATGCACTCACTGAATGACAACATTTGTATTGCAGTGAAATCCATTCCAGGTCTTGACACCCACAACCAAGACGAATTCAACAGCTCTGACAGGCTTCAAAATGACACTGAAATCCATGGAAACATGGCTTATTTGACTCGGTCATCACTGATACCCATCTGTATTTTGTTGCATATTTAGTGTCTCTTACCCCCCTCCCCCTTCTGAAAATATTTTAGGACGCAAGCCCAGCCCTAAAAAAAATACCCGAAGGATGCGGGCCCAGCCCTAAAAAAATAAATAAAAAATAAACACTTCACCCCACAACTGCTTTCGAACACATTCTATGTCAACGAACACAATCACGTGCGTATAAAATCTGAAATATTGTAGCTATAAAAACATTCAAACGCAAACCAAAAGCTTTAATTTCAAAGTATTGGCAATCCATATCTTTCCACACAACTACAGTAATATCCATGACCCACAAATGTATTAACAGAATACTTGTACTCAAAGAGTACATCAAAGACTAACCGTTCGCACAAAAGTGCTTGTGTTGTGCATATCCCTCTAACGTTAAATTCCTTAAGTGGAAAGATGAACGTGTGTCAAAGGGCATGTCATGATAGTCCCAATTAGCGAAGTTAGAAAATCGGATACCTCCACTATATCAAGCCTAAATGTCCATATCAATCGTACCTACAATAGCGCAAGTGCCACATACCCTTTGCTAGCAGTTTAGCTATATGCGGTTAGAAGGATGGCTAACAGCACATTACAACGCTTGCTTGTAGCTCGCAATGACTGTTAATTGACTATCATATTATGTATACGCTTCTATTTCAGCAGGTGTCAGCGTATGAGAAAATAAAAGAGGCGTGTTTACCGTGAGCTCTCTCCGTGTCTGCAGATAGACTCGCAATGCCGCGGCTAATGGCGCCTGTCCTACCCTCGCCCCTGTCCACATCTCGGTCTCGCATTTTAGCGACGAATATTTTTCCCCCCCACTAGGTCGACAACTCTGCTGCAGAGAAACTACCACCGCTGCTGCGCCAACATGGCCGCCAAAACCACGCATGTCACCACCCATTTATACTGCACTGCGTGAGCCACAATGGCGGTCATAATCGACCAAGAGATAAGTCACAGTCGCATACCACCACGGGGTAAATAAATATAGCTAAATCCATCTTAAAATAACGTGTCTACATCCGCAATACATACCGTACAATACACATTTGTCTCAACTTTAGAGAGGCTTTGGGCATAAACTATGCCCTTCACTTACCGGGTCCTCAATTGCAGCTTCTCCTTCCTCTAATCCCGGCTCCTCATCGCCAACACCCGGGTCTTCTAGTTCTGGGTGCCCTGGGTCTGAGTCCAGTAGGGATTCCTCCGTCATTCCTGAGTCCAGTCCGTTACCGAACTCCGCCATCGCCCAATTCCGGTTGATCCGACCCGCCTCGTGGCTAAATCAACGTTACAGGCCACTACTCACACAGGGGGGAGAGTGAGCGGGGCAAAGGAAGAAGAAAAAAAACGGCTGAACACGCCGCTTAGGAAAGTTAAACGTGAAATAAAAGGCGAGCTTCAACTCTTGCCTCTGTCCGAACGGGTTCAACGGATAATATATGCTACTATTTCACAGACTAGTGGCTACTTTAGTTTTATGTCGCGAATTTTCTGAAGATAATCTACAGTGATATACATGAAGAAATATACATAAAATCGAGGATTCTCTTCGCTAGCGCCGTGTACCTCAGTTCAGAAATGGATGCCGGGGGGTGGAGTTACGTTTCACTGCGGGCGTAAACTCGCAATTTTATTAGTCAGTTGATGATTGTAGACACACATCCCTGCGTCTATTGGATATCTGGCAGCACATTATCTCTTTTTAACAATTTTGTCTTACACTTCAAAATCTGATTCGATTAGAAATCTGTCAATCACAAAGCCCACTCCCCCATTTGTTTTGCGACCTATGATTGCATTATCATCAATGGCGTCTTTTTGTAGGCACTAACTCCACAATGGATCGTTGGACAAAGCCTATGAAGGAGGAAAATTGTGTTTTTGGAGGGGTTTTGGCTAAATAACGAAAATGAAGGTGATAAACACAGGCGTTGGAGATCATATTCGTTTTGTTGAGAATCTTCATCAGCTATAGTCACTTTTTGTGAATTTGGAAGAATTTATGTAATAAAAAAAAATCATAGGCTTTGTTAACTGACTGCTATTATTCCTACATCTGTGTTAACCTCAGACCTTACTTTCAGCATTTATTCCCAAATCCTATTCTTTCCCCATTAATTTTTCCTATGGGGATGGATGAACAAATATGGTGGTGGTTGATGTTATTGCAAGAAAAATGTATTGAGATAAGGTGTCCCATTTACAGAGTAACTTCTACAATTTGTTTTTATTATATTAACAGATCCGGTAGCAGATTAGGTTGTAATCTAGAAACTAAATGTCTGGCTGCTTAACTAAATATCTAACTGTAAACATGCATATTGAGAGCTCCCCAGGGAGTAGAACTCTCATCACCCTATTCTACTGTATTCCCCTCTAGAAGCATGCACACCACATAGGCATATCCAGTGAATTTGCAAATACTCTTGGTTATGATAACATGTAGACAATCACAAGTGATTGGTGAGATTCATTTAACAAGCTGAGGAGCAATAAACCCAACTAACATACCAATAACATGGTAATTAGACCAGTTTTGTTGTTCAATTAAATGTATTTATTTTCTGTATACCAAAGAAAACCAAATGGCGATCCAACACAAAATGAAAGTACAAGTAAGGAAAAAAGCTTAATCAATATGCTAACACACTTATAACACACTGCCACCATTATTGTTCAATATTCATACCAATAAAAATTCTCTTTGAGTAAAGAGACATCATTAAAACCGTTATGAGTCAATAATCAAAACAGTGATGAATAATGATAAAAATAGCAGAAGTAGTAGTTATAACAATAGTGATAATCAAGTGACAATGAAAAGTGAATAGAATAAAAAGCAGATCTCCATAAAACTACCTTGGACAGATCCCAGACTTGGAGCACAGCACTGCAACCCAGTCCTTGTTTTAGACACAAGCTACAGCTCGACACCATTTTTTTTTTTTTAAAGATTAGTAATTATGAAGGATATTTTAAAACTTGTAGTCTATGAGCCAAATCAAGTGCCTGCCCCATGTGGTGAAGGCTGAAATGCATTCATCTGTAGCTCATGGTAAACATCTTGGACTGGCTCAAATGTCAAGCCATGGGAGTTCCTTTACAGTCTACATGAAGAACATCTCTGCTGCTCTGTCAACCTCAAGATTGCTTTTTGGTTTTTTTAAATGACAGAAAGCATAGGAAGGATAACTTTGGAATATCATTTTTTTCTTAATATATTTCTTTTAAAAAAAAAAACAAGTGTAATTTGTTGTTTTGCATTTTGTCAAAACTATTAATAGTAACATTATTATTAATAATATACAACTTAAAACAGAAGGAAAAACATCTTTAGTATTATATGTGTCCTTCAAAACAGCACCTTTCATTGTTTGTGCGGTCTTGACTTTTTGCATGTCCCAATTGCTTACAGAAGTATCCCCAGTAAGACAAAGGTGACGACTAGAGTACCCAACTGACTCCCTTCTCCTGGTTTCTGGACTTGCATTGTTTCTACCCATACACAGATAAGTACTAGCTTGCAACCACATATGTTTCAAGACAGAAAAAAAATAATGAAATCTCAGAAATTAAAACCCCGTTCTTTTCGATTTCTTGTTGTCAAGTCTGTTTCATTTGACCTCCCCAGGAAGTTGATGTATCCTGAACAAAAATATAAAACGCAACAATTTACTGTTTTACAGTTCATATGAGGAAATCAGTCAACTTAAATAAATTCATTAGGCCCTAATCTATGGATTTCACATGATTGGGAATACAGATATGCATCTGTTGGTCAATGATACCTTAAAAAAAATGTAAAATAAAAGAATGGGCCTCAGGATCTCGTCACAGTATTGCTGTGCATTCCATAACCCCACCATGGGGCACTCTGTTCACAACATTGACATTAGCAAACTACATTGCCCACAAGACACCATACACGTGGTCTGCAGTTGAGGCCAGTTGGACGTACTGCCAAATTCTTGAAAACAACGTTGGAGGTGGCTTATGGTAGAGAAACTAACATTGAATTATCTGGCAACAGCTCTGGTGGCCATTCCTGCATTCAGCATGCCAACTGCGCACTCTCAAAACTTGAGACATCTGTGGCATTGTATTGTGACAAAACTGCAACAACAAAAAAATATTTAAGTGGCCTTTTATTGTCCCCAACACAAGGGTCATTTGTGTAAGGATCAGCTTGTTGATGTGCCACACCTGTCAGGTGGATGCATTATCTTGGCAAAGGCGAAATGCTCACTAACAGCGATGTAAACACATTTGTGTGTGTTTGGACAATTTCTGGGATCTTTTTTTCAGCTCATGAAACATGGGACCAACACTTTACATGTTGCGTTTATATTTGTGTTCAGTGTATTGTTTGTTATAAGGAATATCACTTGTTTCAAATCTTACACTTGAAATGATTTGTTGTGGATATTTTTCATTGACCAAAAATGGAAAAGTTATTTTCTTGCTCCACATTCATTCAATAGATCTTAAAAACACCATAGTGAATTAATAAATTTAGAAATAATTTAACAAGTATCAGGACTAAGACTTTCCTTGCACAGCAGTAAGGTCTGATCCGTTTTGTTTGTGTGTTTTAATGAGTTAATGTAGATATTTTTTTGACAGACTGCAAGTACCAAAAAACTATGTTTCCAATGTTATTAATGTAACTTACAATAACACATCCAACATGCGACACGCACATCTTTCATTAAGTAGAAAGACACTCTGCATAAGAATGCTTACGAATAAAAACGTTTCATACAATGTAAAACGCATCAAAGTGCCGTATAATGAGAGTCTGCCCTCTTCAGCCTCTCTTTTCCCTGTCTATAGAGGATTGTCATGAGAACAGTGAGTGGGTGCATCTGAAATGGAACCCTATATAGTGAACTACTTTTGACCAGGGCCCATGGAGGATTCCATTTCAGCCACAGCCAGTGTGTTTACAGGAGGGGATAATCTGTTCAGTTTAACAGGCCAATTCTAGTCACAAGCAGTTAAAAGTACCTTTCGATTCCATGTGAAGTAGCATACACCATCTGAACACACGCCACCTGTATTCTAACAGAAAGCTTGTCGTGACACAGACACAATCGAGATGGCAAGTTCAACGCCACTAAAAACAGAGCTACTTCTCATTTCTGGTCCAAATCTATACAGTTACAGGTAATCCCAGCAGTCTTTTTTAGTCAGTCAGATAATGGCCTAATTGTTTTTGCATAAGCACAGTCTTTAGGGATAATACACAAGTATTATAAGAGCGATTTAAAAACTGGGCCAGGATGGTTAAGGACAAGATTATAACCGCAGCCCAGGACAATATAAGGGACTGGTAAATGTTCACTCATTTGATAACTTTTGGTGAAGCAGTGTGACAACAGTGTATCCAGTTTGGACACAAGAACTCGGCAGAAAGACGTCCAATGTGAGGGAGCAAGTGTGGTAGGTGATTGGGCCTTTCCATCACACATTAAAGAATATTAGCTTGGAGGACCAGTGCCCAATGTGTTTATAAACATTTAAGGAGCCCAATGGGTCCAGTCTTTACCAGCACTGATGGGTGCCTTAGCTGGTGCTGCTGGGTAGGGGTGGGGAAGCTGAAGGGTCCTCCACACAAGACCCGGAGGCGGAAACAGAAATAGACCCGCTATCAGATTTATTGTTGATGATGGTCGCTGGCTGGCCAAAGTTAGTGGTTCTCAGAGTGGCTAAATGTCGAAGGGAAAAGACATGGGATCTTGCTGCTGCTCTGGACTCAAAGCCTGTGTTGCAGGCCTGGCACTTGCCTCTCAGCGTCTCTCGGCCTGCAGGCTGGCCCCCGGCTGGGGGAGAAGAGGGCTCCAGGACAGTCAGCTGAACCGGTTTGGGAAGGATGGGACGGTGGGCTCGCAGAGCGTTGTACTGCAGATAGCTGCCGGAGCTCATGTCAACCGTCTTGGAGGGATCTGAGGACACAGGAGACTACAAAAGGCAGAGAGAGAAAAGTGTCACTCCAACACTGGCTTCAGACATACATGTTCAACAAAAGGTCACTGGTGTATTACCTCAACATACATATATACAATTCTAGACAATAACCTACGTTTTAGAGCTGGTTTCCCAGACACAGATTCAGCCTAGTCCTGGAATAAAACGCATGCACAATGGAGATCTCCATTGAAATTTTGTCCACAACTGGGCTTAATCTCTTTCCTAGATAGCTGCCTGTAAAGTAAAAAAAATAATATCTCCACAGACTAATTCATTGCATAGTGTACAGTAAAATGTCTGACCAGTTTCTCCTGCTGCAGCCTCCAGCGTTTCTCCTTGGCGCGGGTATTCTGGAACCAGATCTGGACCACCTTGAGCGGCAGCCCCAGCTCCGTCCCTACCGCCTCACACTCCATCGCGTTAGGGTGGGCGCACGTCTCATAGCATGACTGCAGGATGGACAGCTGCAGACAGGACAGGTGTGTGCGTGGCCTGCGGGTGGTAGAGTGGTGCAGGAAGCTGCTCTCCGATGGAGAGGTCTTAGCGATGGTGACAATGCTGACGGTGGTTTGATTACTTGCGCTTGCTGTTGTGGTGGTAGTTGCTGTGGCAGCAGAGGCAGGAGCAGAGGCCGTGGCAGCATCAGGAGCAGAGGACGTGGCAGAAATGGTGATGGCAGTGGGGGCAGCAGCTGCACCGACAGCTGTGAAGGTACGGGGTGCTGACAGACCCAACTGTTCCCTAGACAGTGTGTTGATCTTAAAGGGGCCCTTGGCCGACCAGTAATTGAGCCCATTTTGTTTTTGTGACGTCGCAGCAGGAGACTTGCTAATTGGCGTCGAGGGCAGTTTTGGCACCATGCGGTTGGTGGATCCAGGCCTGGCTAGTGGCTTCGCTTGGTTACGATCATCCATTTCCTCATCATCTTCCCCAACTTCCTCTTCAGGCGCATGTTTGGGAAGGGGGCGAGGTCGGGGTTCCTTGGGGACGACAGGGAGAGCTGGAGCGATGCTTTTGGGGGCGATTTTGACCATTGTGACATTGTTTGTCAACTCCATTTTGGTCTTTGGCACTGCAGACACACTGTGGCTTACCGAGGAAAGGGAAGAGGCCACCTCCTTGGGCCTGTTTGGAACTGTTTTTTTAACATTTTCCTCCTTCGCCTCCATCTTTGGGATGGCCCGTACTGGATTGGCTACAGTTGAGACGCTGCTGTTGGAGTTTGATTTGGGGGTGCTGGAGAAGATGGGTTGTGACAGTGGCCAGGTGAACTTGATGAGCGGTTTGCCCACTGCTGCCAGAGTGCCATCACTGATGAAGCGAACCTCACCCTTGCGCTCCCTAGCCCGCATGTTCTGGAACCAAATCTGTACAACTTTCTTTGGGAGATGGACCCACTCTGATATCTGCTCAAACTCGTGTTTCCCGGGATTTGGGTCTTTGAAATAGCAGCCATAAAGCACATTTAGCTGCTCAGCCTGGATGATGGTCCTGGAACGTCTCATGTCCCGGTACCGCCGTGCTTTCGGCCTGCCTTTCTGGTCCCTCTCCTCTTTCTCCCTCATGTAGACAGTGCTGGCCTTGGCCATGCCACTGACAAAGCCACTGCTGTTGGAAGTCACTTGCTCAGGTTTGACCTTGACCACAATGAGTCTCCCTTCCCCAGGTACCCCAAAAGCTGTGGGTCTTAGACCGAGTCCATCAAGCAGACGGCCCTTTTGTGCTGAAGTCTTGTCACCCGTGAGTGACGTGGAGGAATAAGATGTTGAGCTGTAGCTTTTCCCAATGCTGAGATCTAAAGCAGCCTCACAGTCTCCTCCATTAGACATGTATTGGGAGGTGTGGGTATGGGAGGAGAGGGATGATGTAATGACAGGGTCAGAGAACCGGGTGATGTTAGGGGGGTTTGGAAAGGCAGGTACTTTGCCTCCATCTCCTTCTGCAACTCCGAGCCCAACCACTGAGGGGGGGAGAGAGAGAACATAAGGGCTGTGGAACTGAGTAGAGAATGGAGTGAGGGACAGAGACAGAGGGAGGGAGTGTAGAATGCCACTCGGAAGCTGTTGATGGTCAATGGTGACGGGAAGGTGGGAAGGCGGATCAGCTTGAGCCTCTAGTTGTAAATCCACGTCGGGGTCTAGTCTCTCCTTCTTAACCTCTACCTCCTCCCGCTCCAACTCCCTCTTTCTCTTTCTCCTCTTTGCTCTCTGAGCTGCGGCCTCCTCGGCATCATCGTCATCCTCAGCGTCTGAGAGGAACACAGTGGTGGAGCGCAACACCTTTCCTCCTGAACCCTTGTCTCCTGACAGTTCTACCAGAGCCTCCTCTTTAGCAGGGCTGCCTGGCCCCTCCCTCATGGAGCCACTCAGGCTGTCCTCATCACTCACAATGACAGAGGTGTAGAATTCTTCATTGTCTGAGGTCAGACACGAGTCCCCTTGGCTCTCCCTCCCCATCTCTTTACGCCCTCCACTATTTGACAAATCCATTGCGTGACTGCCAGAGGCCTCATCGCTGACCCCACCCTCGGTCTCATCTATTGTAAGACAACCTTCCTCCTCGTCGTTATCAAGACCCTTGTATGTTTTACCATAGCCTGCAATGCTGCTCATGTGCTCTGTTGCCCCAGCTTTCTGCCTCTCTTTGGCTCGTCGGGCGTCGGTGAGCCACTTGCGAACCTCCACCTCGGTGAGCCCCACCTCCCTGCCCAGCGACTCGCAGTCATCACGGGGAGGACTGGCTGCATCAGCCTCGCTACGCGACTCCAGAAACGCACGCATAACCTGTATCTGGAACTCTGACAGTATCGGGGGGGCTGAGAAGTGGCGAGCCCTGAAATGAGCATGGGGACGAGTTGGATCATGGGAATTTAAGGTGCGTTTAGAGGGGCTAGATTCTGGGGAGCAGACAGAGGCATAAGGGCTTGTGCCAACTTCAGATTTTTGAGGGGTAGAATCAGGGCTAAGCATAAGATTTAAAGTGGTAGGACTTAGGCTTGAGTTGCTGGTAACAGACGGTGAGCGGTCACTACACTTGTCATTGTCCCCCCCTTTCTCATCTGGCCACATGTGACCTGCTGAGTTCCTGCTCTCTGTTGTGCTCTCTTTCATTTCAAAATCTCCATCTATCATACATGACTCAGCCCTGTTATTTTTGCTTACTAAGGCGCCGAGATGCTCTTGTGCATATCCCTTAGCATCCTCCTCACAAATCTCTCTTTCTCCATCATCACATTCCAGGGACCAACTTTCCTCCTTCTCAGCCTTAAGTGATCCTTTCTCCTCAGATGTCGCCTCGTTTGTGTCTTGCTTCACTTCGCTCTTGTTTGTTTGGCTGTCTTCTGAACAGGCTTGTGAGATTGCTTGGAGACCGACAGCTGGCCACTGGTTCTGTAAGCTACTGAGTCTTTGGGCCAGGATAGCTTGCTGGGCAGCATTGAGACCTAGTAGGGGTATTGACTGGGTCAGAAGCTCTGGGTTTAGTCTCTGGCTTTGTGTTTGGAGCCCATTCAGGATAAAGGGGATGAGCATCTGAGTCTGGGTTATGAGCTGAGGTGAGGCCGTGGCAGGGGACGCGCCAGCCGCAAACAGAGAGGGGAGGAGGGAGTGTGAGATAGAGCTTGGGCTGGACGTGAGGAGGGTGAGAAAAGCAGAGACTGCCTGAGCAGAGGTCACAGGGGAGGAAAGCAGTGAGGGAGCCGGCTGGGTTTGAATTGCTTCTCCGTCTTTGTTAGTCATTGCTGCAGCAGCCAGGCTTGCCGGGTTGACACAATTGCTGCTGGTGGTGCTAACCAACTGTGCAGCACTGCCCCCAGACGTAACAACTAAGTTAGTAGCCATATTGGTCCTTCCTGAATTTCCACCTGCACTGTTGGCAGAGATTCCTGCATTTCTGCTACGAGTCTGGTGCAAAACAGATTTCAAATGACTCTCCAGGGTGATGGCATGGTTGTAAGAGACTCGACACACAGTGCACTGGTAGGGCTTGTTTGATAGATATGGCCGAGACAGAAAAGGGACTGAGGGAGCGGCTGGGGTGCCATTTTCACCACCCTGTTTTAGGGATCCTGTTCTCATCCGTTGCACATGGGATGCAGAGTTGTAGTGAACACTTAATGCGGTCCTGGTAGGAAAAGCCTCTAAGCACGCATTACACTTGAATGGAGGACTGTCATCGCCTTCAGCCATTACACAATGTGTACCTGTTGACTCTTCATTGTTGTCAGGTGTTTCTGTGGACTGACTTCTCTCCTGATGCGTCTCAAAGACAACTCCACCTCCCTCCGGGTCTCTAGCTCCCTCTGCCTCCTTATCCATCTCTTTGTCTCCAGACCCAATGAGAGTGTGCCTACTGTCGGAATTATGTTGGGGTCCGTCAGTGTTCTCATTATTATGACACGGGTCTGAGAGGGAGGCTTCTAAAAGCTTCAGCTGTAATGACGGGGCATCTGATGTAAAGGAGAAAGGCAAGATATTTCAACAGCTTTTTTTGGTAAATGTAACCCTGACAGCACTCGATTCATTTATTACCTGACAACACAAATACAGCCATAGCAAAAATGTATGCTTGTAGGTTTAACAATACCCTCTTAGTAACAGGTGTTTAAAATTAGCACAAGTTTGATATTTAGGTTACTCTGTCAATGTGCTTGTATCCTCTATTCAAATAAATTCATAAATACAATATTGATAAACTAATCCACAGTGCAAAATGGTGGGTACTGCGGTCACTCAAAGGAGAAACTCACCTGCGTCATGCTGAACATCGGTGTCCCCGTCCACCCCACTCGCCCCCTGTTTGGGAGCAGCCTGGTGGAGAAAACGTGATTAATTCATTCTGAAAAACACGTCAAGGAAACTTTACCGTAAGACTAAATTCTGCTGACACAGGAACCAACTGCTTAGCTTTGCAGTCCAACAAGAGAGCATCTTAGTACAAATTGGTGACTCATTCTGCAATATTTCACATAACCAGTGATCCACTACTAATAATGCCCTAAGGGGGTAAATAAAGTTCTATTGAACGGTCTTAAGTCCCACAATTATGTACACACACAATGTACAACAATTTATCATGTATACACATAATGTACAATAATGTATCATGTAAACACATAATGTACAATAATTTATCATGTATACTGTTTAACATCCAAGTATCATTCATGAAACACATCACCATAATAACAGACACCCAAGTCAAGTTTTGTAGACCCATGTAGCGTAGCACTACTTACAATGTCCAGCAGCTTGTCGACACAGTTAGGGAGCACACTATGACTGTCAGACAGGTGCAGAGAAAGGGAGCCCCTGTCTGGTAACCGTTGTTGACACAGTGGGCACAACCACACCGCCACCTCGTTGCTTTCACTGCACACCGTCTCTCCAGACTTCTCCTGCAAGATGAAAATGTGTTTCAGTGGATAGAAAAATACTGCTTTGAAATTAGAACCATATCCAGGGGTGTTTCTTTGTATTAAAAAAAAAGTCATAGGCTACACAGTGCAAATGTTATTTCAGTATGTTGGAAATGGAAATCTACATAAACCTAAATAGTGAGAGTAATCCAAGTTAGGCCTCAATATAGATAACTATCAGAAGAAACACATACAGCCTATCCCTAGTCTAATTGTTTAGGCTACAGCCAAAATAGTATGACTTGAACTTGGTCCAAATAAATAAATAAAAACAGACAAATAAAAATACAGAATATTTTCTGACTTGAATGCAATGTTACTTCACTTGGCACGAAGAAACATTTATTCCACTTCAATTAAATCGTTGTGAATGGCCTGATTATTGACCTTGAGCAGCATACATTTAGCACATTTCAGAGACAAGTACGATATCTAGGGTCATGCAAAACATAACATGTCGCTTCATTGTAACTAATGAGCGAACCATGGGCCATTTGAACGTTATCACACACACCAATATAATAGCCTAGTAAATGGCCAGCATACCCAACCACGAGACAATGCAGTGTTGTCCTTTTCCAAAGCTACTCGGCAGAAATTGAATTGTGTAATTAGACCAAAGAACCCTATTATTAGGCTACAACTTTCAATAACCGTACTTCTAAATTAATCGATGAGCGATAAAAAGATACATGCCAAATACCAACACTCTGCTGTATTGCCCACTTCCGTCCTCACCAATTAGCTAGCTAGCCGTGCCCAGAAAATATCGTTTTACCAGCAAGGTTGCATGATTATTATGGTTGAGAGAGTGCAGTGCGTTATAAACCATAGTTTAAGGATTTATACAACGGTATTGATAAATTCCCATTGCTCTTCATTCTTTAGCTAATTAAGGTACAGATTAATTAGATACGCGGAACAGTGATGAATCAATTAGCTAGCAAGCTAGTTAGCCAAGCTATCAACGTTGTGATGCTAACTAATGTTATGAAATGCAACAAACACTAGTTCCTCTGCTCTGCAATTATAAAGACGGTTAAAACAGAGAATCGAACCTACCGCATTGATTATTCATTAACGTTGCGAAATTAAACAAAAGGATCAAACAATCGTGCCAGCCTGCTAGCTGGCAAGATAACCCGTCGCACTCTCAACCGTCTTTCTACTAACTAGTCCAGTAGACAAAAAAATAACTTATCCCAGGTGTACATGGCTACACATCCTGAAGCATAGCGTTCCACTACAAATAGATACATAGACTGAGTCGCTAGGCTTTTGGTTCCCATCCGAAACCTCGGCCTTGAGTGGTTCCCTTACCCCACAGATTGTGGGCTTCCAATCGGGCATCCAGTATTACTCCACCCGCTGCCTGCTCAACAGCGCAAATTGAGGCCTACATGGACTAAGCTATTTAATTAATGAATATGGCTTCCCTTCACAGATGTGTAAAAAAAAAAAAAAAAAAAAAATCGCACCCCTCCCTCACTATTCCACAAAACCCAGGACGCATTTTAATGATCAGTTTCATTATCCAAGAGTTTTAGTATTCATGAACATCTTAACAATCATTGTAGATAGCTTCGTGCAATAATTGACCAAATAAATCAAACGCTAAACTACTTGAAACAGACTACTTGCACACTGCGCACGACTAAGGGGGGTGAAGAGAAGGGGAGGCAGAAAAGTTTTGGACATTTATGTTCGAATTCGGTGCATAGAACTATTTGATATACAACAATTCATTGTTCGATTGTTGTTCAAATGATAGTTTCAATCTTCCAACCATGATCGCAATTAAGACATCGACAATATCGTTTAATTAACTTCTGAGCAATTAGTTAATGCATTTACCTGCATGGTCGCCGCTCCAGCACACGCTTCCTCTCGCTCTTTAAAACTGAAAAGTTTTCCTGCTCGCCCTCCCTCGCCTGTTCTCTCTCTCTCCCCCCCTTCGTCTCTCTCCCTCCCTCTTCTCTCTAGTAAACACACGACAGCTCCCCCCAAGGCTGATCGCTGACATTCAGCAGAGACGCAGACGTGTCGTCAATATAAAACCTTTATGTAACAATATGAGTTGATTCAAATACTATTTGTCTCGTCGAACCAATTTTGCTGTTTAATGTAATGAAGCATGCTGCGAGTGGGCTTTACCAGAGCCATGGCGACTGATCTGAATAAGCATTTGTAAAATTCAATCAACCGGATTGAATCAGATTTCATACCCAACATCCTGATCCTGTATGGGGTCATCAGATTAGGATTAAAATAACTAAACAGAGTGAATAGTTTACAGATTGAAACTTTAAACAACTATATTGGACATTTATCTAGATAAAACGTTACATTTATTTCGAATTATAGTATAGAATTTTTGTATTCGATTAAAGCTATTTGGTTACTGTTTTGTTTCTGAGTCCAGCAATTGTAGGCTATTCAATGAGATTGGCACTTTTCACTTGGGCCTAATATGATCGACCCCTATCTAATTAGGTCACTTCTTCTACTGCTTCTATTATATCATGCGGTAGGTACACAAACAAACGTTTAAGTCACTTCTTATTTCACCACACACTTTCATATTACTGTACATTTTATTGCATAGTAGTGCGTCACAATAGTTGCATTAGTCACGGGGGATTAAGGTTATAACAAAAATAGAAAGAGTTATTGTATATGTTTAAAAACTGCTACAGTTGTTTTCCAATCTCTGTAATGTACCTTTTCTGCGTTATTATGACGGGCTATGATGCCCGGGAATGCAGTAATCACCTAGGTGCCCACACTGCGCCTTTCTAAAATACTTGCAGCTGTCAGGGATTTAGGAAAACTCAAACTCCAACCTATTTTGCGTGATTGTTGATCGGTAATAACTTGTTACCATATCCGTACCACTATAGTCGTGCTTTAATGTCCGATAATTGTGTATTTATGTTATCAATATTTTATTTATTTTTTCCCCTCACCTTTAGTTCTGTTTGACGATCAGAGGGTTCAAGGAAAAATAGTTGTCTACCTGCAAAGATGCCGCCCAGAGCACTATGTAAAATTACTAAATGCACATACAGTTAGCTGTACATTGTAACAAATAGTTGCTGACTAATGTCAGAGAAAATACTGCACATTATAATACTTTGTTTTAGTTTGTCAGGTCCTTAACTTTGTCTAATTAAAATGGTTAACACAAAAAAATATGGTCTAATTTTGTTATTACAAGCATTCAATGAAAAGTTATGATTGGTTTCCAGGTACGTCCTGCTGTGCTGTCTAGGTGGCGCCTTTCTTATTCCCACCGCAGTTAAGCCAAAACCACGCCCCGTTATTCAGAGAGGCGTTCTACAACGCGTTGAGCGCTCTCCAGGTCCGGAAGTGAATATCACGTAGCGCGAAATTTCAGGCACTGATTAATAACATTTTCCCTTGTATTTAAAGATTGAAAAATGTAATAACATGTCGTGGACCGAGCTAGCCATTAACATCCCTTTACGCTCAAAGACAGATTCAATGGCTGTAAAATAGCGTATTCGACTGAATGATTAGCTAATAAATATTTAGAAATTATGAATAATAAGCATTTGCTTTTACCTGATAATAGACTACTAATGATAATAACAACTTCAAATACCGAACTAGGTTAACTTAGAACTAATTGAAACTCTGAAAATAAATACATGGGCAAATGTTACCAAACATGATAATAATAGGCCTGCATTAAGGTGGGCAGCTAATTGTTAAATTACACTTTCCATCCTTACCTTGAAAGGTCACTGTCTCTGCGCTGATCGCCTGTGAGTGAGACAACGCTAGCTAGCCAATGGAAGCGTAATAGAACGCCGGGGGCGTGGTTTTAGCTTAACTGCGTTAGGAAAAAGAAAGAGGCGTCTGGGTGTCATTGGCCTAGTACATGGTAATTCAACCACTTCTAAAGAATAACGAACTACCAAACTGTCCATATGTGGAGTCAGTCAAATCAGAGCAATCACTTCCAGTGTCACTGAATGATACTTCCATCTGCTGTTCAGCAAGTTTTGGATCCACTCTGGCAGGGGATGTTGGATGATTGGGAATGGGAATGTGTCTTCCAACCTCTATCACCACACTAGGTGTGTTTGGTCTTGTTAACCAACCTTTAAAAAACCAAAACAAATAACATTGAATTAGTATAATTACCTTACAAATGAAATACAAGATACAAAAAAAAAAAGATCCTGCGCAATCATCATTTTTAAATACATTTTTTAAAGAGATTTTAAGGCAAGTTTATAGCAACCATTTGATATTTAGAAATCCAAATGTTACCCTATAAAATGGGTTCCCAAACTTTTTCACTCAGGCCCCACTTCCAGCATTGTCATGTCTTGTGTGTGTTCATGTGATATTTGAGTGACTCAAACAATACAACAAAATCAATGGGCAAAAAAAAAGAGCTAAAAAATGTTAGTTGACATGGCCTAGTTGATTTGGACATTGATGACAAGTTATACATAACTCAGTCTGCAATGACTGACATGACAAGAGGAAAATTGATGATGTATTATCCAATTTCGAAATTGCACCTTGTGCATTCTACTTTTACTACTTTCAGGAGTAAATTGAAATCCAGATCATGTCAGAAATCACATTTTAGATCAAAAATAATTATCTTGTTTATATGGGTACCTATTTGGAATTGGAATAGTCACGGTTTTTGTATTCCTTGGTTATTTGCACATGGTTTGTAACAAATCAATGCTAGGCAGCGTCACAATAGGCTAGCTAGGGGGATGAACTAAGTTAGCCACCCTCGACAACCATTGTGATTATTATTATTTGACCCTGCTGGTCATCTATGAACATTTGAACATCTTGGCGATGTTCTGTTACAATCTCCACCCGGCAGAGCCAGAAGAGGACTGGCCACCCCTTATAGCCTGGTTCCTCTCTAGGTTTCTTCCTAGGTTCTGGCCTTTCTAGGGAGTTTTTCCTAGCCACCGTGCTTCTACACCTGCATTGCTTGCTGTTTGGGGTTTTAGGCTGGGTTTCTGTACAGCACTTTGATATATCAGCTGATGTAAGAAGGGCTTTATAAATACATTTGGCTTGATTTGATTTGAGCTGGAGTACTACACTCAGTTGCTACACTTTATCAGACATGATAGCGCCGACGGAGATGGCAGCATCGCGACTATCTCTTAAGCAACTCTGCAATATTTTGCTTATGTACTATTTTTTACGTTATTAGCTCAGGAATTATTTTGTGTCATTTCATACAGCCCGTGAATAACTATTGTTAATCAGCCAAGACCTCAGAAAAAAATATTGTAGACCTCCACAAGTCGGGTTCATCCTTAGGAGCAATTTCTAAATGCCTGAAGTTACCACATTCATCTGTACAAATAATAGTACACAAGTATAAACACCATGGGACCACGCAGCAGTCATACCGCTTAGGAAGGAGACGCGTTCTGTCTGCTAGAGATGAACGTACTATGGTGCGAAATGTGAAAACCAATCCCAGAACAACAGCAAAGGACCTTGTGAAGATGATGGAGGAAACAGGTATAAAATTATCTATATCCACAGTAAAACGAGTCCTATATCGACATAACCTGAAAGGCTGCTCAGCAAGGAAGAAGCCAACGCTCCAAAACCGCCATAAAAAAGCCAGACTACGGTTTGCAACTGCACATGGGGACAAAGATCGTAGTTTTTGGAGAAATGTCCTCTGGTCTGATGAAACAAAAATAGAACTGTTTGGCCATAATGCCCACCATGTTTGGAGGAAAAAGGGGGAAGCTTGCAAGCCGAAGAACACCATCCCAACCCTGAAGCACGGGGGTGGCAGCATCATGTTGTGGAGGTGCTTTGCTGCTGGAGGGACTGGTGCACTTCAGAAAATAGATGGCATCATGAGGTAGGAAAATAATGTGGATATATTGAAGCAACATCTCAAGACATCAGTCAGGAAGTTAAAGCTTGATCACAAATGGGTCTTCCAAATGGACAATGACCCCAAGCATACTTCCAAAGTTGTGGCAAAATGGCTTAAGGACAACAAAGTCAAGGTATTGGAGTGGCCATCACAAAGCCCTGACCTCAATCCTACAGAAAATTTGTGGGCAGAACTGAAAAAGCGTGTGCGAGCAAGGAGGCCTACAAACCTGACTCAGTTACACCAGCTCTGTCAGGAGGAATGGGCCAAAATTAACCCAACTTATTGTGGGAAGCTTGTGGAAGGCTACCCGAAACGTTTGACCAATGTTAAACAATTTAAAGGCAATGCTACAAAATACAAATTGAGTGTATGTAAACTTCTGACCCACATTGAATGTGAAGAAAGTGTCACGAATCCCGCCGAAGATGGTGCCTCTTCCCGTTCGGGCGGCGCTCGGCGGTCGTCGTCTCCGGCCTACTAGCTGTCACCGATCCCCTTTTCTGTTTCATTTAGTTTTGTCTGATTTGTTGCACCTGTTTTGTGTTTAGGTTTATTGTGGGCTATTTCAACCCAGTTGGCCCGCCAACTTTTGTGCGGGCTTATTTTTCTGTTGGTGGTGTTTTGTTCATTCCTGTGGTGTCTGTTCCGATTAGATTTAGTCCTGTTTGTTTTTCGATTGGGGCTTGACACGCCCTTGTGTGTGTGGCGTAACCGTCTCGCTGTTATTTTTGGAATATTAAATCCACGTCCTTCTGAACTACCCTGCTCTCTGCGCCTGACTCCTTCAATCACCACTTTTGGAACTGTGACAGAAAGAAATTAAAGCTGAAATAAATAATTCTCTCTGCTATTATTCTGACATTTCACATTCTTAAAATAAAGTGGTGATCCTAACTGACCTAAAACAGGGAAATTTTACTCAGATTAAATGTCAGGAATTGTGAAAAACTGAGCTTAAATGTATTTGGCTAAGGTGTATGTAAACTTCCGACTTCAACTGTAAATTAGGAATCACTGGCCACTTAATAATAATGTTAATGTGTCTAGTATTACTCATCTCATATGTATAAACCGCACTCCACACTATTCCACAGTATCTTAGTCACTGTTAATTGTGTTTACATATTGCATCACCCATTTCATGCGTATATACTGTATTGTATTCTATACTACACCACTGACTGTTAAACAGCCATCTCCAGCACATCAGAGGCTGCTGCCTACAGACATAGATTAGGAATCACTGGCCACTTTAAGGACATTAAACATGAGCCACTTTAATAATGTCTCCGTATCTTGCATTACTCACCTCATATGTGTAAACTGTACTCTATACTATTCTACGGTATCTTAGTCCAATGCCGCTCTGGCATATATGTATACAGTATATATATTCTTAATTCATTCCTTGCTTCGATTTTCACGTATTTTGGCTATATGTTGTGAAACTGTTAGACATCACTTGTTAGATATTACTGCACTGTCGGAGCTAGAAGCACAAGCATTTCGTTACACCTGCAATAAACACGTGTATGTGACCAATACATTTTGATTTGAATGTCATCAACAAAGCAAGTCCCGCAGGCACTAGTTTGGTCTTATCTTGATTATTGTCCAGTCATATGGTCAAATGCTGCAAAGAAGGAAATAGTTAAGCTGCAGCTGGACCAGAAAATGCTCTTCATTGTAGAGGGCTAATATCAACTATGCATGCCAGACTCTCTTGGCTAAGAGTTGAGGAAAGACTGACTGCATCAATTCTTGTTTTTAAGAAACATGAATGTGTTTGAAATTCCAAATTGCTTGCATAGTCAACTTACATACAGCACTGACACACACACTTACCCCATCAGGGGTCTTTTCACAGACCGCAGGTCCAGAACAAATTCAAGGAAACGTACAGTATTATACAGAGCCATGATTGCATGGAACTCCCTTCCATCTGATATAGCACAAGTGAACAGCAAACCTTGTGTCAAAAAACAAATAAAGCAACACCTCATGACACAACGCCTCTCCCCCATGTGACCTACTTGTTGTGTGTATGTACTGACGTGTATGTGTAACTCATAGATGCATACACACACACACACACTACATGTAAATTGTAAAGTACTTGGTCTTTTCCGTTATGCAGTGGCGATTTTAGCATGTAAATCTTGGTCTGGCAAACAAACAAAAAATGTTGGGGGATGCATGCCAGCTAAGCCACTACACAACACAAAACTAAACTATTCAAATTACTAGGGTGAGGCACATGGGCTACTATCAGCTTACTACACAACATACACTTAGTATTACTTTCTTAGCTACAGTATACATATCTCCCTGGCATATTACATCATTTATGCAGCAGCACACAATACATTTTTGGACTCTCTTTGTAATGTTGTTCTCACTTGAACAGGAAAGTGGCGCGTTGCTTCTTGTGGGCTCTAGAAAGAGCCCCGAAATCCTGATTTACAATTACGAGTTGGATGACCGCTTAAAATTATTTTCTGTATTTTCCCAGTCGGAGCTAGTTTTATCTGAGTTCCTAGTTGTCTTGAACTCATTGAAGTCTGAGATTTCCCAGTTCCGAGTTTCCAGTTGTTTTGAAAGCGGCAGAAGTCTTGCTGGATTGACGGCATGGCCATTGTATTACAACTTTTCTTGCCCATTGTTTACCCCCTTCATCGTGATATTCAATTGGTAGTTCCGATCTTGTCTCATCGTTGCAACTCCCCTACGGACTCGGCGAAGGTCAAGACCCAAGCCGCACTGCTTCTTGACACACTGCTAGCTTAACCCAGAAGCCAGCCGCACCAATGTGTTGGAGGAAACACTGTCGGACTGACAACTGAAGTCAGTTTGCAGGCGCTTGGCCTGCCTCAAGGAGTCGCCAGAGCACGATGAGACAAGGACATCCCGGCCTGCCAAACCCTCCCCTAACCCAGACGACGCTGGGCCAATTATGCGCCGCCTCAGGAGTCTCCTGGTCACGGCTAATTGTTGAATTTGCCATTTCCAACTTGTTGTATAATGTTTATGTTCAATGGCCGAAGAGCACTGACACGTTTTATCAATAAATTATCTTCATATTTATCCTTTATTTAACTAGGCAATCAGTTAAGAACAAATTCTTATTTACAATGACGGCCTACACCGGCCAAACCCGGAAAACGCTGGGCCAATTGTGCAGCGCCCTATGGGACTCCCAGTCACGGCCGGTTATGATACAGCTGGATTCGAACCAGGGTGTCTGTAGTGATGCGTCTAGCACTGAGATACAGTGCCTTAGACCGCTGCACCACTCGGGAGCCATTTGACAAGGATTGAAAATAATTTGCCAGTAGATTGCCAACTTCATGCATGATGATGACTGCTTGTCTAACTTGCTAGCTAAGATTTTGAAAGTGTGATGTTGACATGATCAGTCCAATCAAAACTACGATAGATATAATGTGATTTGACTTAATTTTATCTGTGGCCAATGACCTTGAGCCTTCTTGGATGGGCACTTCTAATGTAAGTATATGGCAGCACCCAAGGGGCTTGAATCGTTTAGCTTTTATGGTGAAGTAGTGTCCCTTTGAGAGACAGAACACTGAGCCAATCACGGCGCAACTAGAGAACATTACCAACCCCTATGCTCCGTATTTTCCACTGGCTGCCCCACCACCACAGAAAGCACTGAATTAACATGCAAAACGGGCAACAACAAAAAAAAGCATGTGGTGCTCTGCCTGAATGACGCACCGCCACTGCCATTATGTGTCAGGACCCAGTAACTAGCTGTCGCCATTGGTGTCTACTAATGGGGATCATAATACAATTTTAAATAAAATCCTTGTAATTTGTTGCTATCCTTACGGTTTTATGGAAGTCCTCGTTTCAGGGTTTTCCTGTTGAGAATGCTATCCATATATAGAGTTTTATAGACATGACTTGAATTTTATAAGGTCTACACATCCAAGTTTCAACATGCACTGGCACAATTTCAGTGGGTCATGTGACAGCAAAAGTGCACAGGCCACTGAGGTTTAAGTCTGGACAAAGATGTTGTCATCTTTCTGTGGTATATACTAACAAGATACGTCTCTCCGAGTCCGCTCACAAATGGAGTCGTTGTCGTCAAAACGGCATGGCGGGATCTCTAGCTCCCGCCTATCCTTTCTGTGGATTGGTGGATACATCTCATTCTGGTAATCTTGTTTGAATATTCGATGAGGGTTGTTGACATCAACCCCCTGTATTCAATGGTGATCGCACATTGTTACAATACTATATACATAATATGACATTTAAAATGTATTTATTCTTTTGGAACTTCTGTGACTGTAATGTTTACTGTTAATTTTGATTGTTTATTTCACTTTTGTTTATTATCTAATTCACTTGCATTGCCAATGTTAACATATGTTTCCCATGCCAATAGAACCCTTAAATTGAAATGGAATTGAGATGCCGCGGATATAAACATTTTTGAAGATGCTATGCTACTAGCCTCATGCCATGAACATGCATAGCCATCTCTAGACAACTCTTATATAGTGTTTTTTTCTCAAAGTTGACGGGATGTCACGTATCCTACTTATTACGAAACGTATATTCGATCAAATATAAGCCATTAATTTATTGTTGTCCAAATTCGACACCCTCGTTGACCTCCATACAAAAACTCCTTGCTTGGTGGTAAAAAAAAACACCTGCTTGATGGAGACAGATTTTCCGCGGAGTTGGGTCTTCCTCTTCCTCTCTGGGCACAATAAAAGACACACGAAGGGGTTCCAGTATTGTAAACATTATGGTGCATAGCTGACGTTTAGCTACTTTGGTCTGGTAATATCTTGAAAACATCGGCAGAGAAAACGGCTAGTCATCTACAGATAACAACCGTTTTCATAAACTGACTCGTGACAACATAATTGGCAAGTTATTACACTTAATCTACAGCACCAAAGAACTGTCAAGCACGTTTAAGTGTATGTTAGGTATTTAAGCTAGGCTAGCTGGTTAGATGGGTAACGTTAGTCAATAGATCTAGTCGGACAATACATGCGATGGTCAGCTAGTGATATGTAACTAACGTTAGAGCGAGTAGATTTTTGATTGTGCTTCTTGTTTTGCCATAAATGATCCTAGCTAAGTATTTTGGTAGTAGTCTGTCAATCTCTCAGACAAAAAACACATTTATCTAACTCTTATCATTATTCACTTCTCATAGACAACATAATAAAAACACATTTATCTAACTCTTATCATTATTCACTTCTCATAGACAACATAATTGACTTCCCTGACAAGCTCACGGTCTATGGGCTCTGTCTAGTTCTGGGATGTCCGGCGGTCGGGGCTCCAGCTCCAGCTCCAACCCTGACGGTTCTGAAGCATAATCCAACCAGAGCAGCAGTAACAGCAACAGTGGTAGGGGACGCAGATTGTCTGAGTGGCAGCAGGGTAACATGCAGTTTTTAACTGAGTGTAACGGATGTGAAATGGCTAGCTAGTTAGCGGGTACGTGCTAGTAGCATTTCAATCAGTTACGTCACTTGCTCTGAGACTTAAGTAGTGTTGCCCCTTGCTTTGCAAGGGCCGTGGCTTTTGTGGAGCGATGGGTAACGCTGCTTCGTGGGTGACTGTTGTCGATGTGTGCAGAGGGTCCCTGGTTCGCGCCCGTGTCGGGGCGAGGGGACGGTTTAAAGTTATACTGTTACATTGGTGCCGTGACCCGGATCACTGGTTGCTGCGGAAAAAGGAGGAGGTTGAAAGGGGGGTGAGTGTAACGGATGTGAAATGGCTAGCTAGTTAGCGGGTACGCGCTAGTAGCATTTCAATCAGTTACGTCACTTGCTCTGAGACTTAAGTAGTGTTGCCCCTTGCTTTGCAAGGGCCGTGGCCTTTGTGGAGCGATGGGTAACGTTGCTTCGTGGGCGACCGTCGTTGATGTGTGCAGAGGGTCCCTGGTTCGCGCCCGTGTCGGGGCGAGGGGACGGTTTAAAGTTATACTGTTACATTGATGCTGTTGACCCGGATCACTGGTTGCTGCGGAAAAGGAGGAGGTTGAAAGGCGGGTGAGTGTAACGGATGTGAAATGGCTAGCTAGTTAGCGGGTACGCGCTAGTAGCATTTCAATCAGTTACGTCACTTGCTCTGAGACTTAAGTAGTGTTGCCCCCTTATGAGACCATATGCTGACACATGCACATTTGTGGCCTGCTGGAGGTCATTTTGCAGGGCGCTGGCAGTGCACCTCCTTGCACAAAGGCGGAGGTAGCGGTCCTGCTGCTGGGTTGTTGCCCTCCTACGGCCTCCTCCACATCTCCTGATGTACTGGCCTGTCTCCTGGTAGCGCCTCCATGCTCTGGACACTACGCTGACAGACACAGCAAACCTTCTTGCCACAGCTCGCATTGATGTGCCATCCTGGATGAACTGCACTACCTGAGCCACTTGTGTGGGTTGTAGACTTCGTCTCATGCTACCACTAGAGTGAGAGCACCGCCAGCATTCAAAAGTGACCAAAACATCAGCCAGGAAGCATTGGAACTGAGAAGTGGTCTGTGGTCACCACCTGCAGAATCACTCCTTTTTTGGGGGTGGCTTGCTAATTGCCTATAATTTCCACCTTTTGTCTATCCCATTTGCACAACAGCATGTGAAATTTATTGTCAATCAGTGTTGCTTCCTAAGTGGACAGTTTGATTTCACAGAAGTGTGATTGACTTGGAGTTACATTGTGTTGTTTAAGTGTTCCCTTTATTTTTTTGAGCAGTGTATTTCGATTTGTTTAACATGGTTACTACTAGTTTGGATGTCTTCAGTGTTATTCTACAATGTAAAAAAAATAAAAACTCTGGATTGAGTAAGTGTGTCCAAACTTGACAAGTACTGTGTGTGTGTGTATATATATATACTGCCTTTACTAGTCCTGTATTATTGGACCGATTTTTATAGGCGTCTGTAGTACATGCACAAAATAATAATTATGTGCCCCCTAATGCTGAATGGAGTGATTGCTCATCTGGGGTTCTACATATGTAGCCCTAGTTCATGTCACTGAGCACAAAGTGTTTTCCCAACCCTCTCCCCATCTCTGTGTGCACCTGAAGGGGGAAGGTGAGGCTGATCCATGGGAATGGTGCGACAGGTCCGCAGCTTGTCCAGTCGTGCTCGGACTCCGACGAGTACATCGATTGATGCCTGGCAGGGGCGCCTGGGAGTTCGCTGCAACCCTCCTGGTAAACCAAACTGGGTGTCATTGTTGTAGTGTGCACTAGTCACAGACATCCTGCTGTTTACTGTGAGCGCAAGCAATGAAAGGGAAAAACGACCCCAAAAAAACGTGATAATTTTATGTAGTGCTCTTCATACATATTTCAATGCACTTACTAGACAACACTGTTGAATACACAATAACAATTAAGACGTCTTAAGACGGAACTTAATGCATGATAATGGCATGTTCCTTTCACAAGTGTTGTTTATACCTACACTTGTATGCCCCACTGGTCTCTGGCTGACTGCTGCTGTGGCTTGTATGCCCCACTGGTCTCTGGCTGACTGCTGCTGTGGCTTGTATGCCCCACTGGTCTCTGGCTGACTGCTGCTGTGTCTTGTATGCCCCACTGGTCTCTGGCTGACTGCTGCTGTGGCTTGTATGCCCCACTGGTCTCTGGCTGACTGCTGCTGTGTCTTGTATGCCCCACTGGTCTCTGGCTGACTGCTGCTGTGGCTTGTATGCCCCACTGGTCTCTGGCTGACTGCTGCTGTGTCTTGTATGCCCCACTGGTCTCTGGCTGACTGCTGCTGTGTCTTGTATGTCCCACTGGTCTCTGGCTGACTGTTGCTGTGTCTTGTATGCACCACTGGTCTCTGGCTGACTGCTGCTGTGTCTTGTATGCACCACTGGTCTCTGACTGACTGCTGCTGTGGCTTGTCTTGCCAGTGGATTCCCAGCCCGACACTCAGGAGTTGGACCAGAGTGAAATCCGGACTCAGATCCTCGTGGCCATGGCCTCATCCGGCCTGAAAGCCAGGCAAAGCTTCACATGCGTGCTGACGGAGGTGAGGGCGAGCAATTTCATGTTGGTCTCGCTTTGTCACAGTAGTTTCTTACAAAGTTGTTTCTCAGGTCAAGAGGGTAGTTCTTAAAATTAAAAATCTGTTCTCTGAGGGAACAAGGCCGGTGTCAAGGTTCCCGTTTTTCTCACGGAGAGTGCAGTCTCATTCGCTCAGTGAGTATATCCACACATGCATGAACTACTCGCCGTGAAGTCATTGCTAAAACAGGTGAAAGCTGATGTTTTATAAATCGTTCAATTTAATAGTTTCAACTTGTTTACATGAATAAAGCCTTATCGATCAGATCATTGACCTGAATATTGACAGGTGAGGAGGAGCCTGTTGTCATAGAAATGTGTTAATGTTCCGTTTGCATTTCTCCTCAGTTTTTCTGCCCAATCACGTGGCACACAAGGACACATACCAGCAGAAAGCATTCTGTGGTGTGTACAGTAACGATGGCAACATGTTCCCCTCAGCCGGCCAAGGTAAGGACGTGGGTTGTGACAGTAGTGTGAGAGAGGAAGTGGTCTCCCCTCAGCTTGGAAGCTCGTCGAGACCCAGTTTTTGTTTGTAGTAAAAAGTGTGTACTTTAGCCGTGTCTCAGGATCAACCACTATTGGATCTACTTATGTCTATTGTTGGACTACTGATCTATGTTGGTCTCTGCTGTTTCTTCATGGCCTTTCCCCCGCTGGAGATCTGTTGGAGGATTGTCTGACTTACTACAACTTTTTGCATACGATATTTCATTTGTTTTGATGTATACTGTTATTGATGTGTTCGGTTGTAGTGAAGACTACAGAGATGTGACACTCTATAGTAAAAGAGTTGATTGCAATCTGATTGGCTTAATGAGAGTGGGATTACACATCACTTTATGAAAGGACAAGGTCACTTGGGTTCACTGAACTCCTTTGACGGGCTGGACTCTTTCAGGACCGAGGTACGGGACCTTTCCTTGAGGAACCAGAGCTCATCGTTTTTTTTATTTGTGTGTGTGCTCATTTATTTGGGTAATATAACCAATGCAAAATAAGTTATGAAGTTATTTCAAATGTTTTAAGGGTTTATGAAAGGTTATTTTCATACTGATTTATTTTTAAACACGAGTCCTTTGTACTGGTGTAGACTTGACGGACTCATTCCCTTCCAAACCAAAAGGACAAATCAATATTTTCTCTGGTAGGCACAACCTACCTGACACCCCTACAAACAATAACCTCAAGTCAAAACCATTACATAGAAAATGGCACCCCAGATGGGACCTCTCCAACATTGAGAAATAACCAAAGCAAATCTCTTGTGTGGAATTAAAACAATGGATTCTCCCCAAGAAAATGTGCTCATCCATATCATACCTGTCAATGGGAATACACAGGGCCATTCTGACAATGGGGCTGACCATACAAATCATAATGTGAATGGATCTGATTTGGGCCAGAGCCCTGGGTATCTGCATGCTCGGCCTGGACCACAGGTGGTCTAACCAGTTACTCTTATTGACCTGGACCTGTGTGGACGTACTGAGCTAGCCCTCCCTCTGATCCTCAACCTTCCTCCATCGTCTGGTTTATCACCAGAGGTTGTGGTCCTACAACTTCAAGGTGACATACTTGATATTCGTCAGACTCAACAACATCTCCAAACTCTAATCCATCATAAATGTCTAAGTGAAGAGCAACCGAGCGCAATGGAATTCTGAGACTCAGTGAGCACTCTAACCCACATGCTGACAGAGCTCCGTGAGAGTGGAAGAAGGAAAGAACACAACCATTACAGTGGAATGGCAAAACTATTGAAATTCCTTTTTAGTTCTTAACGACATCGCTGTGTTTACATGGCCAAATACATATTAAAACAATGTCACTTTAAAAATAAAAATTTGATCGGTAGTGACTTCTGGTTCCTAACACATGCATCCCTTCCCTGTCTTTCTTAGACCAGACCTTCTGTCTGTATGACACCAGTAGGGGGCGCTTTAACCTGAAGCAGTCACCCCTGAATCCCACAAGATGCTCTTTTCCAGCTGGTCTCACTACACACACTGCTATTTAAAAAAAAGTCAGCTTGACTTTAGCACAGATGAAGTAATGTGTAGGATTCTAGCTTAATTTGAAGATATGGAGGTGGGATGACAGAGCTTTAAAGTAGTGGTCCAGTGTTTAAACATTTCTATGAAATATGGCCTATAATTCCTTATGAGTTATTAACTAGATTTTTTTTTTAAAAACTATTTTAAGTATGTTAAAAAGCCGCTTTTCTGTATTTGAGTGGTGTGAGCGTATACTGGTCACAAATATTTATGCAATAAAAATAAAAATGTTGAACCGGTCTGTTTAAAAGAAAAATTTGTGGTGGGGTATTCTTTTATTTTTTTTAAATCTTCAATTAATGCTTTGGCTACAAACGAATATAGGATGCGTCAATAACATTACTTGGGTATGAGTTAACAGAATATGAGCTTTTCACTGGACATTTACTTTAACCAGTCAGAGGAGCTTTGATAAATAACTTAAAAGCTAAACTCTTGCTAATTTTGAAACGAGTGATTTCAAAATCACTAGATTTCCATCACAATATTCACCAGAATATAGGCTCAGAATCTCTCTTGGGCTTCTTGTTAGGATGTTTCATTGTGTAGTTTGTACTGACGTGTGCCCTCTTGTATCCCTCTAGTTTATGTCTGCAGTGTAGATGGTGACAGTGAAACTCGCACCGACCTGAACCTCAAGTTAGTGTTTCTCCTCATAGTACTTATAGCTTAACCAATGAGGAAATTAACCATTCTACCTGCTATCCTCTTGATTCACAAGGATGCATGATATTAGAGCTAGTCATCTCAGCCATCTATTACTGGTTTTGTTTGCCACTGATGGAGCAACAGGAAACGTTTTCAATTAGATCAATTCATCGTCCAGAACATCAATTACATGGATAGCTGAGTACTTCAGTTCATGTGATTTCCCATTTAATTACAGCTTTTTAGGCAAACTAAAAGTGTGTGTCTCTCGAACTTTTACTTAGGAATTGATGTCAAAGTGAGACTTAAACAGATTTTCCCTCAAGTTAGGATTCAAACTTTTAAAGGTGCACTATGCAGATATCGATCCACCATTTCTTGGTTGCTAAAATTCTGATAGGCTAACTAATTTCAGTTTGACAAAACAAGCAAGTGTAGTGTACAGAATCATTGTACCATCTTCAACGCTGTGAAAAATATTTTTGGAACTAAAACATTGTATTTTCAGCTGTTTTGAAGCTGGTGTACAAAAGACAAAACGAAACTTAAGGGAAGCATTGAAATAACGCACATAGAACAGATCTACTGCTTCTTAGACTTGCTTTTATAACACACTTTTCTGTGTGAATTTGGTCCGGTTGTTCAAAAAGTAACATACAGTGGGGAGAACAAGTATTTGATACACTGCCGATTTTGCAGGTTTTCCTACTTCCAAAGCATGTAGAGGTCTGTAATTTATCATAGGTACATTTCAACTGTGAGAGACGGAATCTAAAACAAAAATCCAGAAAATCACATTGTATGATTTTTAAGTAATTAATTTGCATTTTATTGCATGACATAAGTATTTGATAACCTACCAACCAGTAAGAATTCCGGCTCTCACAGACCTGTTTTTTTTTTAAAGAAGCCATCCTGTACTCCACTCATTACCTGTATTACAGCTTTAAGCGCAGCCCCATTTCAGGCCTATTCTTTCCATGGGTTGTAGATGTTCCGTAGTTGGAGTTGTCTCTCAGTGTAGGCTGGTTAATGTTCTGTTCTTCCCTCGTAACCCAGACGAGAGGAGGTTCAAGTTTTCAAAGTCTATTTGCCATGCGCACAGGATACAGCAGGTGTAAAACGGTACAGTGAAATTCTTACATTGAGAGCTCTTTCCCAACAATGCAGTAATAGGAAATAGAATAAAACATTGATGTAAGAATAAAAACCACACAAGAACTATGATGATGGTTAAAGGTTGTTTCTGAGCAGTATATACATGTAAAACGGAGCTGAAAAGTGACTTGTAGCAGGAATACATAAATACTTCTGGTAAAATACAGTGCCTTCATAAAGTGTTCACGCCGCTTGACTTTCTCCACCTTTTGTTGTTACAGCCTGAATTTAAAACGGATTATATTGAGATTTTGTGTACATAGCTCAAGTTTCCATAAAGTTTTCATGCAAATATTCTTATACATAGTTCCACCAAACTGCCTTGTTGCGGATAAAAACCAGTACGTGATGATGCACACAATGTACTTTTTCCACTTACGTTTTCATGTAACGACTAAAAATGAAATGTTCAATGTGTTTTTTAACTCTACCGATTTTAGTGTTGTCACGAACGGTCGCAATAGCAAATGTGCCTACTTTGGTCTCGGCTACAGTGTGGGTAGGCTAGTCTACGTGATGAGATTTATTATGGATAAGAGCAAGAATATTTTTGATTTGTCAAGCATCGATCATCATGTCACCAGAATAAGACCCTCAATATGTATTGGAAAGGAGCATCAGTCTCATCACCGTGCACGTTCACCACCCTGTGAAGTTCATCATAATGTGTTTAACCTGTAGCCTAAAACTGCATGGTTTCCCTGAGACATCGTGGGACGACCACACATGTCATCGTGTGACAAGTTTACTTCGATATGATGGTTATTATATTCATATTTGCGCATAAGTCTTTCCACAAATTTCTCGCATAATTAATTTAACCGACATCAAAAGATCCCACTTTGTCTGGCTTGTTTTGTCTACATTTAGAAAGTTTACATGAACATTTTCTGTTTCCATCAGGCCTGTCATGACTCTATATTTATCAGACATGTACTGTACGTGTGTAAAAAGGTTGGGTGGAAACCTGGTTATTGGACTACACACAATACCCCACAATGTCTTGAGTCAGTAAGTATTCAATCCATTTTTATTATGCTAAGCATAAATAAGTTCAGGAGTAAAAATGTGCTGAATAAGGTGCATGGACTTACTGTGTGCAATAATAGTGGGCTATTGTCTCTGTACCCCACACATACAATTATCTGTAAAGGTCCCTCAGGCGAGCAGTGAATTTCAACCACAAAGATCAGGGAGGTTTTCCAATGCCTCAAAGATGGGCACCTATTGGTAGTTGGGCATTTAAAAAATAAAATAAAGCAAATATTGAATATCCCTTTGATCACGGTGAAGTTATTAATAACACTTTGGAAGGTGTATCAATACACCCAGTCACTACACAGATACAGGTGTCCTTTGTAAATCAGTTGCCGGAGAGGAAGGAAACCACTCAGGGGTTTCACCATGAAGCCAATGGTGACTTTTTAAAACGGGTACAGAATTTAATGGCTGTGATTAGGAGAACTGAGCATGGCTCAACAGTATTGTAGTTACTGCACAAGACTAACCTAAATGACAGAGTGGAAAAAATCTATGGCAAGACTTAAATGGCTGTCTAGCAATGATCAACAACCAACTTGACAGTGTAAAGAATTTATAGAATAATAATGTGCACATTTTGTACAATCCAGGTGTGTAAAGTTCTTAGACTTATGCCACGCCAATACAACTGGGAACTCAGCAAAATATGTGGTAAAATCATGACTTCAGTGATCTTCAGTCGGAGATCTAGAAAGAGACCTGAGATTCCGAGTTGGATGACCGTTCAATTTTATTTTATTCCCCCAGTCGGATCTTGTTTTTATCCGAGTACCCAGTTGTTTTGAATGCTCGGAAGTCGGAGATTTCCGAATTACCAATTCTCTTGAACACGGCATTAATCAGACTCGCGGCTGTAATCGGGGTATTGTGTGTATTTAATATGTGCCAGCAGCATACCACCCTGCATACCACTACTGGCTTGCTTCTGAAGCTAAGCAGGGTTGGTCCTGGTCAGACCCTGGATGGGAGACCAGATGCTGCTGGAAGTGGTGTTGGAGGGCCAGTAGGAGGCACTCTTTCCTCTGGTCTAAAAAATATCCCAATGCCCCAGGGCAGTGATTGGGGACACTGCCCTGTGTAGGGTGCCGTCTTTCGGATGGGACGTTAAACGGGTGTCCTGACTCTCTGAGGTCATTAAAGATCCCATGGCACTTATCGTAAGAGTAGGGGTGTTAACCCCGGTGTCCTGGCTAAATTCCCAATCTGGCCCTCAAACCATCATGGTCACCTAATAATCCCCAGTTTACAATTGGCTCATTCATCCCCCTCCTCTCCCCTGTAACTATTCCCCAGGTCGTTGCTGCAAATGAGAACGTGTTCTCAGTCAACTTAACTGGTAAAATAAATAAAAATAAAAATACATTTTGAATTCAGGCTGTAAACAATGTGGAATAAAGGGCATCAATACTTTCTGAAGGCACTGTTACATGTAAACAGAAGTCATAGTGACCAGTAGCAGTATAAATGGTAATTGCAATCAATGGACAACAGCGTAATGGAGTAACACATCTAATCATTTTAGCAGCAGTGTAGGTTGTCTGTGGATGACCGTATAGTCTGTGGGAGAGCAGTAGTTAGCCATTTTAACGGTCTTATGGCCAGGGGATAGAAGCTGTATAGGAGTCTTCTTTTTTTTAACCTTTTATTTAACTAGGCAAGTCAGTTAAGAACAAATTCTTATTTTCAATGACGGCCTAGGAACAGTGGGTTAACTGCCTTGTTCAGGGGCAGAACAACAGATTTGTACCTTGTCAGCTCGGGGATTCGAACTTGCAACCTTTCGGTTACTAGCCCAACGCTCTAACCACTAGGCTACCCTGCCGCCCTGACGGCAGCATGGAGAACTGTCCATGTCTCGGGTGGCTGGAGGCTGGCAATTTCAGACCTTTCTCAGTCACCGCCTGGCATGTATGTCCTGGATGGCTGGGCCGTCCGCACCACCCTCTGTAGGGCCTTCTGGTCACGGGCGGTGCAGTTGCCATACCAGACTGTGATACAACCAGTCAGGATTCCCTCAATGGTGCAGCTGTAAAAGTTCCTAAGGATCTGAGGGGCCATGCCAAATAATTTCAGCCTCCTGAGAAGAGGTGTTGCCATGTGACGTGTGTTCTTCACAATTGCTGGTGTGAGAGGACAATGTTAAGTCCTTAGTGATGTAGACAACAAGGAACTTGAAGCCCTTGACCCTCTGCTGGTTTGACCCCCCCCCCTTTCCTGTCGTACACAATCAGCTCCTTGGTCTGTCTGATGTTGAGGGAGATGTTGTCACCACACTGCCAGTTCTCTAACCTGTGGCCTACTCTCACCACATGGGGTCGACCCGTCTGTCTTCTCTCTGGCTGAGGCTGGTTAATGTTCTGTTCTTCCCTCTTAGCCCGGATAAGAATAGGTTCTGTGTCTTCTCTCTGACTGCCTCCACAGATGGGAAAGAGGTCATTGGAGAGTGAGTGCACCCAATTTTATTCATCCCAATTTTACATTTTCCGAAACATTTGAAAATAAAAATAGTTTGTTGCGTTTTATAGCCTAGCACTGTTTTTTTCTTCTTCACAGAGCAAACGATGGTTTACTCTGTCATCGATCGGGAACAGAATAAGAGCACTCTTAAGGTGTGTGTGTCTGCCCGCCTATGGACATTGGCATTGCAAATATTCAGTCACAACCTGGTCACCCTCTGTCTCCCCACTGTAAGCTTCACACCATCGCCTCTGGTTTTAGCTGACGATACAGAGCAACCCTCTTCTCTTGGGACCCTTTGTCATGACCCACATCACTGTGTTGTTGGCCTCTGCCATCTGTCTCTCTCTCCTCCCTCCCCCCGCCCCTTCTGTCTCCTCAGATCAAAGCTCACGGCGACGATGTGAACACAGTGGCGTTTGCCGACAGCTCGTCCCAGCTGCTGTTCTCAGGCAGTGACGACGTGCTCTGCAAGGTGTGGGACAGACGGACGCTGCGGGAGGACAGACCCCAGCCCATGGGCCAGCTGTCTGGACACAGAGACGGCATCACCTTCACCCACAGCAAGGTAATAGAGGAGAACCACTACTGTGTGTATGCGTCCAGCATGTGCAATAACCCTCTTACAATCGTAGCCAATAGTTTTGAGAATGACACAAATATTAATTTTCAAAGTCTGCTGCCTCAGTTTGTATGATGGCAATTTGCATATACTCCAGAATGTTATGGAGAATGATCCGATTAATTGCAAAGTCCCTCTTTGCCATGCAAATTAACTGAATCCCCCAAAAACATTTCCACTGCATTTCAGCCCTGACACAAAAGGACCAGCTGACATCATGTAAGTGATTTTCTCGTTAACACAGGTGTGAGTGTTGACGAGGACAAGGCTGGAGATTGCTCTGTCATGCTGATTGAGTTTGAATAAGACTGGAAGCTTCAAAAGGAGGGTGGTGCTTGGAATCATTGTTCTTCCTCTGTCACCCATGGTAACCTGCAAGGAAACACGTGCCGTCATCATTTCTTTGCACAAAAAGGGCTTCACAGGCAAGGATATTGCTGCCAGTAAGATTGCACCTAAATCAACCATTTATCGGATCATCAAGAACTTCAAGGAGAGCGGTTCAATTGTTGTGAAGAAGGCTTCAGGGCGCCCAAGAAAGTCCAGCAAGCGCCAGGACCGTCTCCTAAAGTTGATTCAGCTGCGGGATCGGGGCACCACCAGTACAGAGCTTGCTCAGGAATGGCAGCAGGCAGGTGTGAGTGCATCTGCACGCACAGTGAGGCAAAGACTTTTGGAGGATTGCCTGTGGTCAAGAAGGGCAGCAAAGAAGCCACTTCTCTCCAGGAAAAACATCAGGGACAGACTGATATTCTGCAAAAGGTACAGGGATTGGACTACTGAGGACTGGGGTAAAGTCATTTTCTCTGATCAATCCCCTTTCCGATTGTTTGGGGCATCCGGAAAAAAGCTTGTCCGGAGAAGACAAGGTAAGCGCTACCATCGGTCCTGTGTCGTGCCAACAGTAAAGCATCCTGAGACCATTCATGTGTGGGGTTGCTTCTCAGCCAAGGGAGTGGGCTCACTCACAATTTTGCCTAAGAACACAGCCATGAATAAAGAATGGTACCAACACATCCTCCGAGAGCAATTTCTCCCAACCATCCAGGAACAGTTTGGTGACGAACAATGCCTTTTCCAGCATGATGGAGCACCTGCCATAAGGCAAAAGGGATAACTAAGTGTCTCGGGGAACAAAACATCGATATTTTAGGTCCATGGCCAGGAAACTCCCCAGACCTTAATCCCATTGAGAACTTGTGGTCAATCCTCAAGAGGTGGGTGGACAAACAAAACCCCACAAATTCTGACAAAATCCAAGCATTGATTTTGCAAGAATGGGCTGCCATCAGTCAGGATGTGGCCCAGAAGGTAATTGACAGCATGCCAGGGCGGATTGCAGAGGTCTTGAAAAAGAAGGGTCAACACTGCAAATATTGACTATTTGCATCAACTTCATGTAATTGTCAATAAAAGCCTTTGACACTTATGAAATGCTTGTAATTATACTTCAGTTTTCCATAGTAACATCTGACAAATATCTAAAGACACTGAAGCAGCAAACTTTGGAAATGAATATTTGTGTCATTCTCAACTTTTGGCCACGACTGTACATTCTATCTTACTGTGTATGTAATCATCGACATCAAAGCCCTAAACACATACATGGGACTATTTACTGTTTATACACAAATGCACTGTTCTGATATAACTGGACAGGTGAAAGCGACGCAGTGCCGTTTCACCAATCAGCAAGGGCTTTGATAGTGAGGAAGGATGCATTTTTAGTATTTGGACAGGGTCTAAAAATCTAACCACTCCATCCTGATATTGTGCACATTAAGGTATAAACCTCCTCTGTGTGCCTGTTGACACCACTAATCACTGTCAGGAAGATACAGGTTCATTATAAACATCCTCTCTTCACCTTGCAGGGCGACGCACGTTATCTGATCAGTAACTCAAAGGACCAGTCCATCAAGCTGTGGGACATGAGGAAGTTCTCCCCCAAGGAGGGCCTGGTGGCCTCGCGGCTGAACATCGTCCAGCAGGACTGGGACTACCATTGGCAGCAGGTTGTCCAGAATGGTGCTGGGGATGCCATGAGGTTGTTGTACATCTGTACTGTGTCCTAGTCTAGATCACATTAAGATTAGCAAGTGGGCCAGAAACACTAGTTGAAAAGGCCACTCCAATCCAACTGTAATCTACTCTAGATTGCTCTCAGAAAATCTCATATTTGCTATATTAAGTATTGAAGACATGGGTATACAGTATGTTTAATCATTCGTCTCCTACTACCCCTCCCATTTGTTGTTCAGCTGTACTTGACTGTCCAATAGCTGGTTGTGTCGACTGACCTGTTGTTTGCCTGCCGTCTGTTTGTCCTCCCAGCAGAGAGACACAAGCTGGCAGGCGACACCTCAGTGATGACCTACAGGGGTCACGGTGTTCTGCACACGCTGTCGCTTCTCCCCGGAGTTCACCACTGGACAGAAGTTCATCTACACTGGCTGTTCCACTGGGAAGGTCATCGGTGAGTCGCTATGCCCGGGGGGGGGGGGGGGGGGGGGGTGCATGCGTGAGCGGAGTCAAGAGCAGTGTGTGTGCGTGCCCAGTCTATGACGTGTTGACGGCCAGCGTTGTGACCCGACTCTCTGACCATGACGCCTGTGTGAGGGATGACAGCTGGCATCCCTACCAGAACAACATCATCAGCAGCTCTGTAAGTCTCTGCTCCACTCTACCGAGGGGCAGTGCTCAATTCCATTTAAATTCAGGAAGTATTTTTAAAAAAATGTATATGAATAAATATGAAAAGTCTCCATAAACCATTTAGAATACTATTCTTATTAAACCAATGTGCTTGTAAATTCGCTCATCCTTCCTGTCAAATGACATCTCTCTCTTTCTCTCTTCACAGTGGGACGGAGCAGTGTACATGTTTGGGAGCACAGGCAAACCCATCCGCTGGTTGAGGAGAGGTACTGGGGGGGTGGAAACAAGGAAGAGGAAGTGATGTCATAAGTGTGGGACAGCCTGACGGTGTCAGTCTGACTTCACTATGGGGAGCGGCAGGACAGCAACAGAGGGAGGAGAACAAGCTGAACTGTGAAATTGCATCGTTTCAATGCTGGATAACAATATAGTGTAAATTCTTACCTCTGTGTTTGGTGCAGAAGCCTTTATTAACCAATCTGCAGAGAAGGGATACAGTTGAGGCATTGTCTTCTTTCAGGGGCCGTTACTCCTACACAGACCTAGTCCCTCCAGCGACAGTGTAGATGGAGCCACGCTATCTTGTGTTAAAAAACAATGACATTTAAGGAGTGGTGTCTTCTGATGCACCCCAGTGTACAGTAAGAATAGGATAAAGGAGACGAAAGCCTCTATGAAGTTTGGCTAGAGCCGTTTATGCAGAACTTATTGAAGCTCACTAAGCACTTGCTCCAAGAGCCCCCAACAAGCCTCATGTCCACATTGTGTTTCTATTGCTTAGAGTAAAAAGCAGCACCTAAATAATGCATATGTAGACTAAAACAATGTCATAAATCACAGGATGATAATTCAGTATAAGGTATATTGTAATGGTATTAATGTTCAGCGGTAAGAAGATGGTGTACAAAACATTAGGAACACCAGTGCTTTCCATGAGACGGACCAGGTGAATCCAGCTGAAAGCTATGATCCCTTATTGATGTCACTTGTTAAATCCACTTCAATCAGTGTAGATGAAGGGGAGGAGACAGGTTAAAGAAGAATTAAAAAAAAAAAAATATTAAAGCCTTGAGACCATTGAGACATTGATTGTGTATGTGTGCCATTCAGAGGGTGAATGGGCAAGACAAAGTGCCTTTTGAACAGGGTATGGTAGTAGGTGCCAGGTACACTGGTTTGGGTGTGCCTGGCACTGCAACGTTGCTGGGTTTTTCCCACGCTCAACAGTTTCCTGTGTGTATCAAGAATGGTCCGCCACCCAAAGGACATCCAGCCAACTTGACCCAACTGTGGGAAGCATTGGAGTCAACATGGGCCAACATCCCTTTGCAATGCTTTTCACACCTTGTAGAGTCCATTCCCTGATAAATTGAGTCTGTTCTGGAGGGCAAAGGGGGTGCAACTCTAATATTAGGATGTTTTGTACACTCAGTGAATGTTGTAGTCCAATGTAAACAATTCCAATCAAAGATCTAAATGATGTGTTCTGGGCTTTAAGACACAGTAAAGGGTTTGGGGGTGTGAGTGTGCTTTGAACATCAACCTTGATATAATCTCTGCTAATTGTTTTACAACAACTTTTTATTGTGCATAAAACCTGGCAAATACAGTCATCAGAAATCCAACGAAGGGAATTGCCAGATATCTGCAAAAGTTATGATTGCTCAACATTAATTGTGACTACCTGTCCAACCTCTGCAGTAATGGGCTTTACAGATGGGTTTTCTATAAAAGTCACTGCTTGAGCAATAGGAAGCAAAACATTTGAACACAATCAACAGCTTTAAATTAGTGGGTTGCCCCCCCCGCAGCTAACAGACAATTAGCTGCCATAAAGCCACCGCAGAGTTCCAGGGGGGTATTGTAATGGCAGGAATGCTGATAGTGCTCTAAAATTAGTCGGATTCCTTGGCACCCTCCGAGAGCGAGTGAGCAAATAACCCAGATAGAGGATGGGAGCTGTCTGTCTGGAGACTAGCCTCCAGGGCTATTAGTACGTCTATCTGTGTGAGAAACCCTCAGGGGCTCATATCGGAATGAAGACAGGCAGATGCTAAGTGGTAGGATACATGGAGCAGTATGTAAAGGGATGTTAAGTGGTGGAATGGGCCTTAGAGAACGCTCTGTGAGGCAAGTGTTGCTAGTGACAAACACAGACAACTGGGATGGACTGAAATATACTTTGGCATCAACAGCTGAGCCTGTGAATGGAGAGCCTAGTGGAGAGGACTTTGCCGAAAAAGGAGACAGGCTTTTTTCAAAATGTAGTGACTGGGGGGGGGGGGGGTAGGAAGGAATGGGTATAAATCATCTCTGACAGAGAGATAAGGGAACACAGGGTAGGAGTGTACAGCACAGCACTGGACAGATACAAATACAGTACAGACTCGATGACAAGAGCATACTCTCGGCCCGTAGGAAGAGAACGATAACATATGAATTGAAAGATGTAACTCTTAAGAAAGTTGGATAAAAGCAATGGATCCAAAGATTAAAAACAAATCGAACAGAACTATAGAAAATGACAAGGGAGAAACTACACGAATGGCTAAGGACCAAAGCCGACCGGTGAAGCTTGCCATGATGGTCCTAAACTCTGTTCTGGTGGTTGTTACAGACCTTTGGGCTGGACTACTTGGCAGTGCCTTATTCAGACGCCATTTTCACCTCCTGTTGTCAGGAGTGGTTCTGTTTGGACCAGCCCTGAGTCTGTGGGTGTCCAAGTACAGCATCTTTGCAAACAGGAACCACTACCTCTACAGGTGAGGTCTTTTTTTTTTTGACTACGCCCATCAGTATTAAGGAAAGTCACTATTCATGTCGATGAAATGGGCATGAGCATGATATAGAATATTGGAGAGAGTAGATAAAAGTTCCGTTCTTTCAAAGCTCTGTTATTGTTGGTTTGTGATAATGAATGTGTTTTATGTTTTCCTGATTTCACACACAATATTCTCCCAATGAACATACCACCTAGTTCTGTCCCAAGCAGGCGCAGAGACTGGTACGAGAATTTGGCCCTGGCACATCACTGTGTGCACCGCGATATATTGGCCATATAGCACAAACCCTAAGGTGCATTATTGCTGTTATAAACTGGTTACCAATGTAATTAGACAAGTACAAATAAATGTTTTGCCATACACTGATATACCATGGCTGTCAGCCAATCAGCATTCAGGGCTCGAACCACCCAGTTCATAATGCAAATTAGTACTTGTCATATGTGTTTCCCTGAAACAATACCTACCCTAAGTGTTCATTACTATTACAGGGCTCCAGACTAACATTTTCAACCTGGTGTCACTTAACTTTTACAGTTGGTGACACCAGCCCATGACTTGGTCTGACCCAATTCATCATGAAGTCATTCATTAAGAAGTATAATAGAGTACTGAGGTATTTTATCGAGCATGTCCAAGCAGGAATGTATGATTCAAGATATTTTGATGTGTAGTCACTAACCTAATCCAATGATCGTTGTGAATTTTCGGTTGACAATTAGGCTATAGATTCACTTTTTTTTTTTTGTTCAATAGAGATGAATCACATACATCTTTATGTGCACTAACTAATATCATAGGCAAATTAATTTGGGGTTCAACACCTGACAAAGTGGAAACTCAAAGCACATTAACTAGATCGCTAACTCTGAGTATAATACCCACTGCTAGTAGCCATGTATTCATCCAACAGTAAATGTAATGTCCTAAAAAAACGAGCAATTGTGGGCTAATACCCATGAGCCCTATAGGCAGGCCTGTGCCCTCGCGTGCATGACACTCCATATCTCAAAGCCAAATCAAATATCTTGGTTGTAAAATAGTTGCTATTGAGATCAATATTGAGAGTTGAGAAATAAAAAGTATAGCTACAGTAATCTGAGACCCTCCTCTCTTCGCCAGGGACAAAGGGATGAAGCTTCCAAAGCTGTGTTAAATGATCATAACAAATGTTTCTGTTGAGCTCATTGGGGGAGAGGAGAGTGACTTGCTCATCACAGGATCAGGCCCCAGCGAGGACACAGGCACAGAGCAGACACTTTCATTAGAGGAATCATCAGGATATTGCACTTTACTGTATGACCAAATCATGGTTTTAGATGATTCCGCCTTTGAATGTGAATTGAGAAAACCGGGTCAGGCCATCTTGGTAGGGGGGCCGGCCGTTTCCTACTGAGCAACCAAAGGCTCATTATAGATTAGTATAACAGAGAAGGTGCAAAAAATATATACAAATACAACAAAAAAAATGGCCCATGGTCCACATAACCTTTATCCATATAATGTTTTTTTTTTTTGTGTCAATTTCGACCAGCCCACCCAACAAAAAAATGGTCCAGCCATCTGGCATTTGCCAGAATTGCCAGATGGCCAATCCACCCCGGGTCCTGAGCCATTTAGCCATCTTACATTTATACTGGATACCTCTGCTTTGGATTCTCTTTCAGGATGTTCCTGCGATCGGGCTGGGGCTGGACCTGTGTTTTCACTGGCTCCTTCGTCTTCGTCCTCTCCTTCTCCATCCGTCGATCCCTCTCTCTCTCCGTTCGCCATCTCTCACGGATAGCCACCGTGGGAGCACTGTGGTGGGGCTCTCGCAGTCTCCTGACTCTGCTGGAGAACATGGCAGGCAGCTGCTACGAGCCCATGCCTGCTACCCTGGTTGGGGGCCTTAACCTTGGCCAGGGAGCCAGTGTCCCAGGGCAGTCCTTACTCCTGCTCCATGAGGGCGAGCGCAAGGCCTCCTGCCTGAAAGCGGGCATGCTGTGGCAGGGCTGGGAGGTCTCGGAGGACACTCTCCTCCTCTGCCTCTGCTGCCTGCTCCTAGCCGAGGAGACTGCAGTGTTAGGACCCTACCTAGCCCTGGGAGGGCCCTCAGGGTCCCCGCTGCGCCTGCTCTTCCTGCTCTGCGTCTCCCTACTGGGTCTGTGGCTGTTTCTGCTGCTCTGTCTGCTGGCTTACTTCCCGCAGTTCCCCTCCCAGCTTCTAGGGGGAGCTCTAGGGTGTTTGAGCTGGAGGGGGCTGTATCAGGGTTGGTATCGCCTGAAGCCCAGCTGGTGCTGTCCTGGGTGGCCTGGAGAGGGACTTCTCACCACAACTCAGAGAGAGCCGTACAGTGAAAGGGGTGTTCATGACATGTGGCCAAAGGATTGATGTCTTTGGCTAGAATATTATTTGCACCCTAGATCAAAATAAGAATGGATATGAGTCCACATCAAAAAGGGCTCTGCTTGATATTTTATAAAAACTAAAATAGTTACATTTTCGTTTGCTTTATATTCAATTATGTGACTCCTAACATCAAGAACATCGAATTGGATAATAACAGGAAGATTATGTACATTACCACAGAATTGAGAAAGTCAAACTTTCATAAGCAAAATATTGAAATACTTTCAAATCTCCCCATGAAGCATAAAAAAAAATACTCACTTGATGTTATGCCAGTTATCGCTACTTTAATTTGAAATCTGAATAAATTGATTGTGTAATACAGCAGGTTTTTATGTTATGAAAATGAAAATGTTTTTAAATGCACTGTGTCTGAAGGTATTCAGTTACCCAACAAGCGTTTTAACATGTTACACTACACGATTTGTATCATAACATGTGAATGGGTGAGTAAGAGTGTGTCGCTATATTGCTGTCTCCAGTGGATGTACACAAGAGTCAGTTGATCAGTAGATGAGGGCCTTGCAGTCCCCCCTGGGCTTCTTGATCTTGTCATAGTTCTTATTGATGATGTCAAACAGCAAGGCCTGGTGAATGGGTGACAGAAATAGTAGGGTAATTACATCACTGAAAGCCTTTCATCATTAGATTGGATAAGATAGATCTTTTATTTGTCTGTTTCACACAGATATTTTGCTTTACGTCAAGAAAATACACCGCAATAGACCTAACAAACATACAAATTCATCATCATCGCCACCTACAACGACCCTTTTTTGACAAGGGCATTAAACAGAGTAAGACAGGTAGGTAAGTACAATGTGAGGAGCAGGAGAGGTATTGGTAATTATAAACTCAATTTGTTCGCTTGATAACAGGGTTTGGTTTCCATTCACAACTCTTGAAGTCGAGGTAAATACTTGTTCACACTGGGAAAGTTTATTTAACTTGGGGGTGCTGAGCACGTCTAATGAAGGACAGGGAGGTATGATACATGAGGCGTCTTCGCTTACATAGGTATTGCGGATCTCCAGAACCACGATGCGCAGCTCACAGTACTGGTACTGGTCCAGCTCATGCACCAACTGCCTGTAGTCTCCCTGGAGGTAGAGTTACACCAAATATGGTCAACGCACACACACACACAAATGAAAGCGATCACACACACGGATACTAACCACATGAGGTTGTTTTGAGGCCTTGGCAACAGCATCCCCTCTCTCACTGTAGTACCTGACAACACATCAGAGATAATGTGACTAACAAACACCTTCATTAACACAACAACTACATAACGAATTAGATAGGAATGTAAACAGTGATCTTTTGGTTACGGCCTCTTACTTTGAGATCTGTGTCTGGAATTCCTCGATCTTCGTGCGAGTGTTGGTCAACAATTCAAACACTTTTTCCTGTGAAACAACATCATGAGCGTAGGACCTACCAACAGTATTATCAAGGTATGACTGATATGACAATCATCATTTTATTAAGATCAGAAAGTCTGACCTGTACAGCCACCCCAAAGTTGTTCCCATCTTCAATTTTGGGAATCTGAAGTTGCACCCACATTGACACCTGCCAGAGTAAGAGATCATAGTATTTATGTATTTTTCTAGACACTTCTCACCTATTTTGGAAAAGATGTGCTAGTGAATTTGAGATGTAAAATAACAGTTTGGCCCACACAGAGACTAACAGAGGGACAAAGGGTTGACTGACTGTGTTGAGTTTCTCCTTCAGTATCTGGATCTGAGGCTTGATCTCCTTCAGAAGACTTTCCACTCTCTCGTTGCAGGGGATCGGACCACAGGGAGGCCCTTAGGGAGAAACACCATGAGAAAACTCAGAGTAGGATGAAGTTATACAAACGCACTGGTCTAAGATTCTATTTGTGTGTCCTCTCTAATGGTTAAGGTTAGGATTAGTGGAAGAGTGAGCTGATCCTAAATCTGTGCAATTTGACAGCTAACCGCAGTTGTAAATCGTGGTATTGTGTCTTAACTACCTGCGTCTTCATCTTCTTTCTCGGTGTCCTTGTCTTTCTTCCCTTCCTTTGCCTCTTTCTGCAAAACAAGTGAGAAGAGGGGCGGGCGAAGGAATTTGCATGATTCCTTCATGTGTGTATGCATGGTCGATACTACTTTAAGTGATTCCAGTGTAATCCAAGGGATTAATCATGATAGAACGCTGAATTGGGTGAAACGTCTGTACCTCCTCTTTCTTCTTTTGCTTAGCCTCTTCTTTAGCCGGGTCTGGTATTGGGATGTCCAGAGGGGCCTTCAGAGCTGCCAGGCCATCAGTGCTTAAGGATGTCTGGGGACCATTTCACATAAACAAAAAAATTGATTATATTTGCATACTTATGTACAATAGCTTTGCATCGATGTATTTGGACTGAGATTGAAAGGTGTGCTTGTGTTTTCCCACAGTCTCACCTTCAACAGCGTCTCCATCTCTGTAATCTTCTGAGGGAAGAATGATGTGACCAGGGTCTCTGCCTGTAATACACCAGTTACCAATGTTGGACACAGTTATGATTAACATCTCAAATGTGGTCATTTGGTTATTATTCAAGTAGTCCTGCACCACTAAGGGCCTACCTCTTTAGTGAGCTGAGTGCAGAAATCATCAACCTAGGAAATTGAAACCAAACACAGAAAAAAGGTTTAGAATTCACAGCAGAAAACCCAACTCCCAGTGTCTTTATAATGTTGGGACAGTTACTTTCACCTGGACTGTGGCTCACCTGATGCAACACAGTGAATTTACATTTGGACACTCCAATCAGCGTGAAAATGTTACGTTTCCTATGGTATGTATTAATTTGTGGATGTACATCATCCATTTCCTATGATATTGTAATGAAACAGCAGGGAGCAGGTCTCGAACCCTCGCGGCGCGCTATCGACTGTGCTGCAAAAGCATGCTCGTGCGGCAGAGTCGATTTCCGCGCTTATAAACCCAGGGTCGTTACAATATGTTATGAATTACAGTTTATTGTGGCTAATGTTAGCTAGGTGACTGGGTGTCTAACGTTAGCTAGGCTAGGGGTTAATGTTAAGTTAAAGGGTTAGCTAACATGCTAAGTAGTTGTAAAGTGGCAAAAAAGAAGTTGCAAAAATGAAAAATTTGTCCTTGATGAGATTCAAACATGCAACCTTCGGGTTGCTAGACGTTTGCGTTATATGCCCACCCTTTGCCTTAAGTAACCTGTCTTATCTAACCATACCAAACATCGTACGCGCACGCGCACACACACACATAATAGTAATTTGATCGCCCAAGATTTACGTTTACTATGTTACGTCTAGTCTATGAGACTAGGCTGTGATGACATGTGAACTCACATGGTCCTATTGTTGGTCTAAATATTTAAACGCCTTGAAGATTAACAGGGCTGCTTCAGGAGTTATCTGACACAAAGTATATTGATAGGCTATAGTCAAGTTATTATATTAGACAACATTCGAAAACAAATTGACAAATTTACCTGTTTCTTCGACTCCGGGCGAATGTCTATGGAAGTCATCTTGTGATGGGTATTTATTTACTTGATATGCAAAAATGACCTTTTGCAATGCAAAAATAGAAAGCAACTAAATAGTTCACAGAATGCGCGGATTTTCCTAAATGTCTGATAGTGCACAACGCTGAAAATAGTCACCCGTTAGTCAGCTCAAAAAGTGAAAATGAAAGTATCTGAACCCTTCTCACGGAGACGTAATTTCCTGTTTAGAAGATCAAGCTAGAGCATCGTGGGATTTGTAGTTTGATTATGGGACCGTAGCGTACCACAGTGTAGCCCATTGATGGGTACGGGGTAAACACAGGTTTTGTTCTATGAGATAATCTTCCTCTTCTAACGTCACTTTTTGTGAATTTTGAGGCATTTATGTATGACTAATGGCAGAGAAATTATTACCTAACTGCAGTTCTGAGTGTGTCCTATAGATGGTAATGCTGCTTCTGTCATTTTGAGTGATATGCTCGTGGTCAGTTGTCTGTCTGATGTCATATGACTAAGTAGGTCTCATCAATGAAAATATGATATATTATTTTTTATCCAGAATGCTTTCTGATTTCCAATTTTGTTTGAATTCATAATAACCATGGATAGCCTAATAACTCAGAAGACAGAATACTAAATGAAAATATGATATATTATTTTTTATCCAGAATGCTTTCTGATTTCCAATTTTGTTTGAATTCATAATAACCATGGATAGCCTAATAACTCAGAAGACAGAATACTAAACTGTAGCTCCCAGTGTGCAAGTGCACATGACATGAAGTTGGCACTCAATTAGCAAAGAAACCATGATTACAAAGACTACAGTGTGCAAGCTGGGCCAGTCTTGGTCATAGGGGCTTTCTCACTTGAAGTTTCCATCACCTGAAACAAACTAATTCAAGTAGCCTAATTGCTGCCCTACGCAGATCAACTACAAGCCTTTCTACAGATTAAAAGTTGCTCTCTGCTCAGAGAGCTTGAAAAAGCCATGAAGGGTTGATAAACTCTGGTTCTCTGAGAGGTAATATTGCTTTTTGAGGGCAAGTCAAACCTATTATTGATATTTTATGTTACAGTATAGTAATTTTGACCAACGTTGATGAACTGTTGAATCTTGACAAAAAAACGAAACAAAAAAATTTAATGGCATATTATACACTTAGAAAAAATTGTTATCCTTATATAAACAAAAAGGGTTCTGTTGCTTGCTTCATATATGGAACCCATAAAAGTTCTGTATAGAACCCTTTTATAGGGTTCTTTGATTAAAATCCCAAGGCTTCTTCTTCACTGAACCAAAATTGGTTCCATATTGAACCCTGTATGGTGCAATTTATGAATTATGGCTACTACTAATAAATTGTAATATTTTTTTTTGCCAAGAATATAATATAATAAACATTAATGGACCAAATAATACCAGCATATTTTTGACATTTTATTGTCATTATATGCAAATATAGTTTGGAAATATGCACTGTTGGCCAGGGTAAAATCCGTTTGCTTAAATGATGACTCACGTCAATCTTGGTACCAACTCTGTGGCGTTATGGAACAGTACAGTAGGGGTTGTTGCCCGCTGGGTCTGGAGAACAAGAAATAAGATGCAAAAACATGAGTTAATCTACAGAAATAAACATGAGTTAATCTGCCAAAATAAAGATAAATTGCAATGCAGACATATAATCATGATTTAGAAGAACACCTTACATAGAGTTGTTGTCAGCAGCAGCCTCTGATGGGTTACTGCCAGACTGAGCAAAACATAATGTGTCAAAAGCCATGTAATGATTAACTAGCCCATTGAATCACCAAGACAAATATATAGAAATAATTTAGATAAATACTTCCTCTGTCAGTCCACTGCCCATCAAGTGCATTCAACAGTCAACAACAATCTTGTAATAGCTTCATGAAACATAGTCCCCTCATCTGACTCCACACTGAAATATTGAAATAAAAGTAACAATTAGCTAGTAGCCATTGTCAGGCGGTGCCTGTTTGGCATATTCCATAATACAAAATCATGTTTATTTGTAAGAGCTAGCTTGTAAAGTGGCTAATTAAAGAAGCCTAGCTTTGACCTGTCTAGCTAGTTAGCTAGCTAGCTTACAAACAGTGCTCAAATGTTTTATCTATCTAGTCTAGCTATAGTTTATCATATGACTGACTTCATATATTCAACCACCGTCCTCTTGCATTGTCATGTTGGAATGGCAGTTGTTTTTTTAATCAGAATGGCAGTTGTTTTTTTAATCAGAATGGCAGTTGGTTTTTTAATCAGAATGGCAGTTCAAATTTGAATAGACCAAAAGGTTCTTTAGAATCCCCTTTTTTTTATGTAAGAGTGTATGCTTTTATTTCCTCTTACTTCTAGCTAGCATTAAGTTTGCAACAGCACAGATTTGTATGAACCTTGCTAGCGTGTAAGATTCCTAAGATGTACTAAGCTGGACAACATGTGTCTAACAATGGTGTGGCTATATTTAGGTCATTTATGCTACTCATGGCAACACTGTGGTGTGAGTGCTTGCATCATGAAGGGTATTTTGACCTGAAGTTGTTTCACTTTCAGCAGAAAACTCATATTGGATCCAAAGTGATGAAAAAAGGGCTAAGAGCCACCCAAGCACATTAATGGGGCTCAGCAACTTCATGATGTAATGTAGTAATGTACATGTTAAATGGGTTCAACATCTCAGTTTGAAATCAGCCATAATTGATAAGATCCATTTGAGTTATCCAAACAACTTACTGCAAATCAATCGGATTGTTTTGTCTGATTATTCAAATTATTGAATTGACAATCGTAATCTGAATATTTAGCTGTCAATGAATCATCCACTTGTTCAAGTAATGCCCTGTGCCAACCACATGTTGGGTGGCAGTTGGCCTAGTGGTTTAGAACATTGTGCCAGTAACCAAAAGGTTGCTGGTTCAAATCCCAGACCGGACTATGTGAAAAATCTTCCTATGTGCCCTTGAGCAAGCTGCTCTAGGGTAGCTGTCAATAATGTCTGATCCCTAGCCATGACCCCATGGGATATCCAAATAGGATAACTGTAAGTATAATATATATTATTATATTAGTGTTGCAGACATCCAGTACAGCCAAAAGAACGACTCTAAAATAGCTGTCACAGCGGTAGACATTAGTTATTAATTGAGTGAGTGATTTAAACTTAAGTTGTTTTCCATTTCTGCCTAGTTGCGAAATATACTGACCAAAGGTCTTTCCTCAATGGAGGACAGACGATAAAGGGGAGGGGAGCGTCTAGGGGAGAAACATGGTAGCAAAGGTTGCCTGACAAATTAATAGTGTTCCATGAAATGGTATTAGTTCTAACTACAAGTACAAGTCTGAATCAAGTTCATTATTGACATATTAGTTACGATTATAAAAGAACAAGCATCAAGAGATCTTGTTTGATCCTCAGTCAAATAATTTTCCTTTCGGTTCTAGAACATTTAAACCAACCTAGAAGTAAGACTGCAAGAATGCATTGTCTGCCTTCTATTCTTGAATGTGCATTTAAAGATTACATTTCAGTTTCCATCCTGGTTCTGTGACCTGATTTGAGAATGTAAAAAATGAACAACAAAATAAATCAAAAATCAAATCAAACAACCCACATTACTTGGTGTCAAATCAAATCAAACAACCCACATTACTTGGTGTCAAATCAAATAACCCACATTACTTGGTGTCAAATCAAATCAAACAACCCACATTACTTGGTGTCAAATCAAATCAAACAACCCACATTACTTGGTGTCAAATCAAATCAAACAACCCACATTACTTGGTATCAAATCAAACAACCCACATTACTTGGTGTCAAATCAAATCAAACAACCCACATTACTTGGTGTCAAATCAAACAACCCACATTACTTGGTGTCAAATCAAACCACCCACATTACTTGGTGTCAAATCAAATCAAACAACCCACATTACTTGGTGTCAAATCAAATCAAACAACCCACATTACTTGGTGTCAAATCAAATCAAACAACCCACATTACTTGGTGTGAGAAGGGTCTGGTTGAGACCTTACTTTTTTCAGTTGTTCCCTTATCAGCGTTCATGTAACCTATGATAGGCCTCTCTCATGGACTCTCAATGTAAGATAACAAGACTAAGTCCACATTCCAACCATGATTTGAGCTTCAAATGCCTTTTTTTTTGTGCCAGCAGCAGCATTTCTGAATGTTCTCTTTGATAACCGAGGACTGCATCTGTGGGCGGGGGAGTGAATGCATTAGTAGTGCATGGTGGTCTCTATAATATGTCGTCTGATTCTGCTGGCCATATCACAGTTTATAGAAGTTTAACCAGTGGCACTGGGGTTCTCATCTTCCTTTGAACTCTGTCTACCCTACTGTCAGTATCTCTCTCTCTCACTGTCCACACAACTTCCCCTTGAACTTTTCCTCTCTCTTTCCCTCTCTAACTTGGAAACATTAACAGGAAATCTGCAATTTGCATCTCTCAGACCAGGCTCAGACATTGATTTGCTTGGTAGATTCTGGACAGAACTGGTCAACAGATCAGAAGCTTTTTGTCCCATCCACGAATACAGCTCAGGCCTCCTACACATTGAATGAAGGTACAATGAAAAATAGAAAGAGCATAGCGGTATCACAGATAGCAAATATCTTTAGATGAATCCCATATACTTTCAGCCTAGTATGCTTCATACTGCTCATAGTTGCCCTTATCAAAATCAAACTAAAGATGCCCAGAAGTCATGATAGGTTATGGTATCACCATGCATCAATCATGATGACATAGTCTCTGTAATTTGTCAGGCCTATTTGTCCTATGGCAGTGTGTAATAATTTAGGTAGGCCTACTAGTTTATGTAATAACACTTTTGTTGGATAACCTGCATTGCACCAGCTGGCTCAATAGAATTTACGGAGCCAATATTGTCATTTTGAGATATCCTTCCGCTGTACTATTTTTTTTCAATGACTTTGCATTTATTCAGCTGACTCTGCGTGTCTCTTTCGAGCACACACCAAAAGCGAACAACTATTTCCCTCAACATTGATTCTCCATAGGCCGTACGTGCCTTACATCCACCACCAGTCACCATTGCTGAAGTATATATATGAGGGTCACCAGCGCGGCTGTTGTGTCTTAGCGGATACAGGAACTTCAGAACTTGCATCACCCGGTAGAGGCGGTTTGGTTGGCTGTGAAGGAGGCAGGAGCAGGGATAGGATAGTTGTATGAAATGCTCCTCTTAGTTGTTTCATGTTTTATTGAAAGCGAGTAATTTTAACATAAAATCAGACACCTCGCGGTCCTTTTATTAGTTTTCTGATTGTCCGGTTTTATAACCTTTTCTGAACGGATATAACGAATATCTAGCTACATCAATAGCCTACTGCTGGATTACTTGACGAAATAAATATACATTTGCGTATATATATATATATATATATATATATATGCAATCGGTAGGCTATTCGTTTGCATTAAATTTATCAACCTAAACATCATCGTCGACTGCGATGCGCAGAACCTAGATTCAGTCAATGTGTATGCCTCCGATAAATTGTTACACGTGTTGCAAAGTTCTTTCATTAGCCTGTACTGGGCTACCTCACATTGCAGTTCGTCTTCATAGACCAATCAGATATGAGTTGTAGTTGGTGCTAAAGGGCACACGACGCTCTTATTCTCTCTCTATATATTTATTTTTTAGACTTTTATATTTCATTACCCCATTTTAGTATTTTACAAGATGTCGTGCCTTTTGCTTGGACTTATCAGAAGGTGAGTATCTAACATTTTGCCATTTAAAACTCAATTTATACTGAACAAAAATATAAACATAACATGCAACAATTTCAAAGATTTTACTGAGTTACAGTTCAAATAAGGAAATCATTCAATTGAAATACATTCATTAGGGCCTAATCAATGGATTTTTAATGATTGGGAATACAGATGTGCATCTGTTGGTCACAGATAAAAATGGCCCTCAGCATCTCTAAACGGTATTTCTGTGCTTTCAAATAGCCATTGAAAAATTCAATTGTGGTCTACGTTTGGATGTACTGCCAAATTCTCTCAAATTACATTGGAAGTGGCTTATGGTAGAGAAATTAACATTCAATTCTGTGGCAACAGCTCTGGTGGACATTCCCGCAGTCCGCATGCCAATTGCACATTCCCTCAACTTCTGTGGCATTGTGGTGTTTGACAAAACTGCACATTTTAGAGTGGCTTTTATTGTCCCCAGCACAAGGGGCACCTGTGTAATGATCATGCTGTTTAATCAGCTTGTTGATATGCCACACTTGTCCGCTGGATGGATTACCTTGGCAAAGGAGAAATGCCCCCTAAAAGGGATGTAAACTAATTTGTGCACAAAATGAGAAATTGTTTTTTTATTTGTATGGGAAATTTCTGTGATCTTTTATTTCAGCTCATGAAACGTGTAACCAACACTTTACATGTTGCGTTTATATTTTTGTTCAGTGTATTTCCTTATTGACCAACCATGGCAGAGTATAGTGTAGCCTACTCAGCAACATTATGGGTTTTCAACATTTTATAAACTGCAATGGTAGCCTAAAGATGGTATTAAATTAGTTTTCATGAATTAGTAATATCCCTATCGTGGATAGGATACTTTAATCAGTTGTTATTGCTATCTCACTCAAGATACTGTATGTCTGTTGGCAGAAATCCTAGGCAAACATCCTTCTTATGATAGGGTATATGTTTATGGCGGCAAACTCTGGGAATACACACGCCCTGCAATATCAGAGATACATCGTAACCAAATATCAAGGATACATAAACAACAGATTAAATGTCCACAAACTAAGCATTTAAATGTCCCCATTGTAGAACGGAAGGTCCTATTGAAGAATTTGCAAAGCACTGAAATGCGAAGCAGTGAGCCATTCATCTACATCTTGATTGTCAGTTATGAAATAGTTTCAGACGTATAGCACAACACACCCCGACATCTCTGTCTGTGTCTTGGTTTGTGTCAGGCAGATTTGGAAGTGCACAAATCTGACCAAACATATTTCAAAAGCTGTTTGCCTCTGAGATAGAAAATGATGGAAAGAATTTTCAAGATCCTGTCATAATAAGTGAGAGACAGGACTGCCCAAAGAGACGTGCTCAATGTCCCTCATTTTGAATCTCTTACGTTCCCCGTCACAACTCTTTCTCTAGGCTTTGGCGACGTCACACGGAGACAAAAAAAAGTAAACGTGAGCAGTCTTGAGTGTATCTTGTCTGGAGAGGATCTATGTGTCTGTGCATTTGTGATTGGTGCATGAGTGTTGATACACAATCAAAGTGCATTATATTTTTTTAGATTGTCAAGAGAGTGCACTGTCAGGATTTGTGTAGCTGCGTAATTGACATAGGAGTTTTAATGACTTCTGCATGTATATGCATGGTGAATGAATGTATTTCCAGTATGCATGTGCTACATGCATTTCTCCTCAGTTCCTGAAAATTCCTTCTGGACCAAGCTATTAACATTCAATATGGTGGGGGGGTGACTGTGTGTGGTGCATGGTGATTGGTCTACGTTTTTGTCCTGGTGTAAATGAGACAATGCAAAGCTCAACTGAGACCCAAAGAGAAGGCCACAGGCGGTTGAGAAATGATACATTGTTATGGTTATCGTTGTGCTCACATGTTTCTCTCCCTGACTAAGTCAGGATAATACTGTAGCCTGTTCCTTGTTTTACATTCGGTTTCACAGAAATGTCTGTGGGCGCCCCACAATGGGAAAGCCGGGTGCGCTCTTAATTAAATATAGCTTATGTTTGGTGAGCTACATTGAAAAATTACACAGGCAGATTTGTACTCTTTAAGTTGAACTGTGCTGCTATGGTACTTGTAGTGGGAGCTGGGACTTTTGCCATACCCTAAAATGGAAACATATAGAGCTTATACAGTACATATGAGCTCATGTTACATGTTGAGCACATTCTCTTTCCTTTACATTTTTTTTCTTTTTTCTTTCTTGTAATATTGTGCAGCACGTGTATAGTTTAGATGTTTGCATGACAGAACAAAAGCTCCTGCATTATGCTCAATAGATTTTCAGTGAAGTCTGTTTTTTTTTAAAGTGGCCTGAAGCATGGCATTCTACACTGAGGAAAAGGTGGAAAGCCTAACCTTTCTCCTCTCCTGGTTCATATTTTTTTTTTTTTGTCTGCTTGCTTGCTCTCTCCCAGTCTGAAGTTTCTCAACACACATCTGGTCGACTGCATGCAGAAATGTGTCACTTATAAGATACTTCATGAACTGGAGAAGTTCTTTAAGATGATGTATCATCACGTAAAGGGTTAAACAGTGTTTTAAATAACACTTGTTCCCTGTGATGTTGGGCAAGAATTGTTCTTGGCAATATGCCATTTTTCCATCAACAACATGTTATCTTCTCAGTTTGCACCTAGGGCACTGGGCAGCCTTTAACCCTTCCTTTAGAAATGGCCGTTATGTACACGTCAAGTTTAATGACACCAATGATGCAGCCAATTGGGACTGGCTGCGTGCTAGCACTTTTACCAGGTAGCCTAGTGGTTAGAGCATTGGGCCAGTAACCGAAAGGTTGCTGGATCGAATCCCCGAGCTGACAAGGTAAAAATCTGTCGTTCTGCCCCTGAACAAGGCAGGTAACCCACTGTTCCCCAGTAGGCCGTCATTGTAAATAAGAATTTGTTCTTAACTGACTTGCCTAGTTAAATAAAAAATAATCTTTCAACTAGTGTGATTTTTGAATTTCAAGCCAAATAGTCAATGGACCTATAGCCATGAGTTGGAAAGTGAGTTCAATTGTAACTCAGCTCCCAGAGCCAAAAAGAGAGCCCAAATCAGTTCCTAGACATGTCAATAAAATGAGTCTTAAAAAGTTCAATTGAAGAGTGTATCTGAGAACCCATATCGTCATTTTCAGCCTTATTTTTTTTAAATGTCCTTTTTTTTGTAAAACCATCAGCCATCGTGCCTGGTTTTTCTAGTCAGCTCGTCAGATTGGTCACACATGTTGTAACTGATTGTGTTCTGCCCTTGTTTATGAACACTGCTGTTAACAAACAACAGAAAGCCCCCCCTACGTGCCCCTGCCATTATAAAGAGCTCTGAGCTGAAGTCTCAGGTTGCACTGCCCTGGACACAGTTTGCATTAGATTGTCCACTTCCTGCTACTTACTTACATTCTTACTTAGCCTGAGGAAGAGCAGCAGAACCAAACCGCTTAGGAAGATGGCTGCTCTGTCAATGGCCTTTCCTCATGAAAGTCATTTGAGTTTTGAAGGTATGGGATATGTCTCACAGACTTTTAAATCATGGAGAACATGTATGGATCATGAAATGCTATTCTACAATATGTTCAGAAGTAACACATTCACAGTGCCTGCCTTTGTTTGGGGAAACCCTAAAAAGTGCTATCTGAGAAGTGACAGTACATTAGTCCATTACCTCTATGTATTATTGATGTGTGGATTATTCACTAGCACTAATAGTAGGATTATAGTGACACATTGTCCTCTAATCTGCTCTCCATAGAATTTGCATCCCTGAAACCATACTGAAGAGGTTAATTGTGTGTCTTGCTACCATTATGCATCTCGCTACCCAGTATTTAAATGTTGTTTGTATTGTTGCCTATTTTAACACCAGATTTAAATTTGATATCCATTTGGGTATCTTTAAAACAAAAACAACTGCAAGTTGCTAAATGATCGTACTATTGCTCCTCTTACAGCTGATATCATGTATATTATGGTACAGTATGTTTTTGAATAAGGTTCCCCTTCCTGTCAGCCTTCGTAACACACCCACTCTTTACCTCCCTGTGTCTTGGTACAGACGGGGTGGAGTGGGGACATCCGTGGGGGTCCGCTCCCTAGCCTCGATCCCCTCCCTGCCTCCAGCGGTGGCTGACTTTGTGAAGAGCGCCGTGGATGAGTGCAAGCCTGCCAATGTGCATGTGGTGATGGGGAGCGCAGAGGAGTCTGCTCACATCCTAGCTGGCCTGGAGAAAGACGGCATGGTGAAGAGGCTACCCAAGTATGAGAACTGGTGAGTGTTGCTGTGGTCCCCTACGTACTCTATCACCGCTGTGAATGGTGGGAATCTGCCTCTGTATGTCACGAAGCAGGAAGCAGTAAGATAGTGAGCTAAGGTAATGTAGAGAAGAATATAATACATTAAGTGTGATTTTTCTGGTTAGTAAAGAATGCTTACGTTGAATATATACGTTATTGAGAGTACTAAGTCTGTCAAACTAAGTCATCTGGCTGACTGTCATATTAATTTACAACAATATCAGTCTTTTGAGTCACTTTTTCCACTGTGGCCCTGAAGCTCATCAAAAGCCTGTTATTCTCACTCTACCATAAAGAATGATAAGAGAATTAATAGTCTGTTTATGGCCTTTATCTCTGTGCAGCTGGCTGGCACGTACAGACCCCAAGGACGTTGCTCGGGTGGAGAGTAAGACTGTGATCGTTACCAAGAACCAGAGGGACACCATCCCTATCCCTGATGGGGGGGCTAAGAGCCAGCTGGGCAGCTGGATGAGCGAGGGTGACTTCCAGAAGGCCAGACAGGACCGCTTCCCAGGCTGCATGGCAGGTACTGGACTGTACACAACCCTCCTCTCCTTCTGGCCTCTCTGGAGGTTTTACACCATCCCGTCTATAGTTTCAGCTGTCTACACTATATGAATTGTCTGTAATGGAGTGTTATTCTTCAGTCAAATTGGGTTCATCACTTTTTTTTTATGCCTATTTTTGCCTACCAGAAAACCGGGCTTAAACCTCAACGTTGAGTCAAGTGTTATAGTGTCATACCACTGAAGTCTAATTAGACAGTGAGAGGGCCAGCAGTCATTAAAATATAGAATGGTTGAATTTAGGATTAAAATGTAGAGTTAAATAATTATCTGAAAAGGGAGATTTTTTTTGGGAGACACCAACTCTTTTAATCAGCTAACTGAGACTTGTCTCTAATGAAAAATAATGTCTATCTCTCAATGTTCATTTAAATTAACTTCCTCATTCTTCCTCAGGTCGAACCATGTATGTGATACCCTTCAGCATGGGCCCGGTGGGCTCTCCGCTGTCTAAGTTTGGCGTGCAGGTGACAGACTCGCCCTACGTGGTGGCCAGTATGGGCATTATGACGCGCATGGGCACCCCCGTCATGGACAAGCTGTCACAGGGGGCAGAGTTTGTGCGCTGTCAGCACTCCCTCGGTCGGCCCCTCCCACTGAAAGGTACCATTTCACAGAGGCCCTCTCTCGATCTGCTGTCATGCATCACATCCCTTACATAACCATACACATCCAGCTGTATGCCATACGTGACGTTCAACCACCAGTTGACTCATTTCATTTAGTCTCTCCATTTACTCTAATTCCATTCCCTGCTTCTATATTCATTCATCCCTCCCATCACCATTATCCTCCCACGGTGCCCCTCCCAGCTCCCCTGGTCAACTCGTGGCCGTGTAACCCAGAGAAGGTGCTCATCTCCCACCTGCCAGACACCAGGCAGATCCTGTCGTTCGGCAGTGGCTATGGAGGCAACTCCCTGCTGGGGAAGAAGTGCTTCGCCCTGAGGATTGCCTCGCGCATCGCCAAGGACGAGGGCTGGCTGGCCGAACACATGCTGGTGAGAACGGGGAACTGATTGGGGTGCACTGAATTCCCTTTTTTGGAGGGGTTCCAACAGGAATATCTGTGCTGACCTGCAATATCAGGAGATGGGTTGCCAGATCCAGATCCACAGTCAGTACCTCATACAGTAGCAGGGAGTAGTTAGTTAGTCTCTTGTGATGTTCCTACGTTATGGGAGAAACTACTCAATGCAACTCTCTGTGTCTCTCTGTGTCTCTCTGTGTCTCTCTGTGTCTCTCTGTGTCTCTCTGTGTCTCTCTCTCTGTCACTCCTCCCCCACCAGATCCTGGGCATCACCAATCCTCAGGGAGTGAAGCGCTACGTGGCGGCAGCATTTCCCAGTGCCTGTGGGAAAACTAACCTGGCCATGATGAAGCCTGCGCTGCCTGGCTGGACTGTGGAGTGTGTAGGAGACGACATCGCCTGGATGAAGTTCGACAGTCAGGGTGAGGGGAGGGATACACACTCAACACACACTGACTAGTAAAGACTCAACCCGTAACATACTCAAGCTTTGAATTTACTGTCAGGCTATTCATTTCATGGTCAGACATTTTGTACAACCCATTGAAACTATAACCATCAACTCCCTCCTGTTTTAGAGTTCATTGTGCTTCCTTCAGGAAACAAATCCATGCATGCATCTCTGTCACTCACTGTCCTTGTCACTTTGTTCTCAGGTAAACTCAGGGCCATCAACCCAGAGAACGGCTTTTTCGGTGTGGCTCCCGGCACGTCCCTGAAGACCAACCCTCATGCCATGGCGACCATCGCCAAAAACACTGTGTTCACCAATGTGGGCGAGACCAGCGACGGAGGGGTGTGGTGGGAGGGACTGGACCCCCCTGCCGCAGGGGTCTCCCTGACCGACTGGCACGGCAAAGCCTGGAAAACAGGTAGAGTTGACTCACTGTAGTACAGTGGGAACCAACCTGTGTTGGTCCTGTGGTCGTTTTAAATTATTATTTAATACAAATACAATATATCTTGGGAGTATTAATGGTATTATAAGCAATTTTACACTACTTTCCACAATGCAAATAGTTTATTATCATATGAATAATAATAATAAGCCTTTTAAGCTGGAATCTTTAAATGAAACAATGTTTTGGTAAAAAGCTGAGTGATGGACCTGTAGAAATGTAACCACTCTCAAATTCAAAGCAAGAGCTATGTATGCAAGGACTGTCCATCAAATAATAGTTTTAACCTTGTGTTGAGGCAGTGTTTGTTTCCATTTACTTTGTTTACAAACATTGGACAAGCTTCTGCTGTATTTTGGGTTCTGATACTCCCAGTCGATTGTCACGGCCCTGACCGGCTGTGGGGAAAACAACCTGTGGTTACCTAGGTTACCCCATTGGCTCACAGCAAATACTTGACCTTTTTTAAATGCAGTTGTTTTGTTATCTGCATGTTTTAGTCAATTACAAAACTACATTTAAGAGAAGTACAAGATGACTTTTCAACATTGCTTGCTCCTGAGCATTCTCACTACTTAGAATAATGTAATCTTGACTGTAGGGCTTCCTTCATGCCCCTTTTCATGAAGGTGCTAGCAGCCACGTGAGTGGAACATTGAGCTAGACAAGACCAACAACACAAACAGACAGACTATACAGCTAGTGAGTGGAGTTACAAATCGACTAAAACAAGTGAAATGTCTTACCTGTGATGAAATGTTTCCCACACCCATAGCAACTTGTAGTCTACTTGGACATCGGGTCCCCACATTTCCCACGCCGAATAACCTGTAGCCACAGGACTCTTCTCGCAGGCTTTATTTCCCTACGTGGGAGCATTGTGAACCGTAGGTCAGGATTTTTGACCTGGTTACATGTGCATTGGACAATGAAGTTGTCTCTTTTACAATGGGGGTCTGTTTGGTCGAGGGAGAATTACTTCTTATGACGGGAATATCGACTTGGAGTATGGGGTATGACAGTTGAACAAAACTCATGAGGATTATATTCTTCAGGAATCACTGGGTATATATCATTCATTTATAAGTCACAAAATATATGTAGCAACTAAGGATTCCAGCTTTAATGTGTTACATTCACTGCTAAAATGGGCCAAATTTGACTACTGAGAAATGTGATTTATTTTTTTTAAATCTGCGACTCTGCAAATGGTGGTCCTTGAGCTTTTGACTGTGATTTGGTGGTCCTTGAGCTTTTGGCTATGATTTGATGGTCCTTGAGCTTTTGACTGTGATTTGGTGGTCCTTGAGCTTTTTGCTATGATTTGATGGTCCTTGAGCTTTTGACTGTGATTTGGTGGTCCTTGAGCTTTTGACTGTGATTTGGTGGTCCCCTGAACCGGAAAGGTTGGAAACCTCTGCTGTAGTCTTAATAGTGACACCTGGTGACACGGCATGATATTATCCTTTTGTTGTCATTGGTTTGAGAAAATACTGCAACACTTTAGTACTGCTGTCTCTTTGTAAATCGCTACATAGCATTTATCCATGAATCTATTAGTGTTAATTATAATGTAATCATGTTTCTGAGTGATTTTATATGCATACAATCAAATCAAAATGTAATATAAATGTTAATGTCCTAATACTATTAATTTCTAACAGTAATAATATTTTCCAATCATATTCACCCTCTTTCTCTTCCTCACAGGAGACTCTGGCCTGTGTGCTCATCCCAACTCCAGGTTCTGTACCCCGGCGGCCCAGTGCCCCATCATCGACCCCCAGTGGGAGAGTGACGAGGGTGTGCCCATCGACGCCATCATCTTCGGGGGCAGGAGGCCAGAGGGTGAGTGGCCTCTACTGATCCAATGACTAAAACATTGGTTTAGTAGGTCATCTAAGATTACCACTATATATTTTCATACTAGCATCTAGTGTTGTAAATGATACAGCTTGGTTAATGTAACGAGAACAATACAAATGATTCCCTATGATGACTGATTTGACATTCTTTTCCAATGTGTCACTTTGGGAACACTGTTACACCGTTGCTCTGACCTCTGTTTCCCAGGAGTCCCTCTGGTGTACGAGTCGTTTAACTGGCGCCACGGTGTGTTTGTAGGAGCCTCTATGAGATCTGAGGCCACAGCAGCTGCTGAGTACAAAGGTACAGTACCTCATTAACCACATTTAAAGAGCTTGTCATAGAATTAAATCGAAGTTAATTAAATCATTTAATTCATGTTTCGGGCTCCCGAGTGGCACAGCGGTCAATGACACTGCATCTCAGTGCTAGAGGAGTCAATACAGACACACTGGTTCGAATCCAGGCTGTATCATAACCGGCCATGATTGGGAGTCCCATAGGGTGGTGCAAAATTGGTCCGGTTATGGCCGGTGTAGACTGTCATTGTAAATACGAATTTGTTCTAAACTGACTTGCCTAGTTAAATACAGAACAGTTCTAACATTTAAGTGGATAGGAGCTGTCTATAGAGTAGACAGTAAAAACCTCTCTAAGGTTAATAGCACCTGATATGATGGTATACTGTTTTCCCTGATTCCTCTCAGTGATAATGTAGAAAACCATGACCTTTTGAATAAAATGCTTCTTTTTTTTCTCCAGGCAAGGTTATCATGCATGACCCCTTCGCCATGCGCCCCTTCTTCGGCTACAATTTCGGTGACTACCTGGCCCACTGGCTGAGCATGGAGACCCGCAAGGGCGCCACCCACCTGCCCAAGATCTTCCATGTCAACTGGTTCCGGAAGGACCCCACTTCGGGCTCCTTCCTCTGGCCGGGTTTCGGCGACAACGCCCGCGTTCTGGAGTGGATCTTCAAGCGCTGCAGCCGTGAGAGGGAGGACGAGGCGGCCAAGAAGACCATGGTGGGCTGGGTGCCACTGGAGGGAGCCATCAACCTGCAGGGACTGGGCAGCAAGGTGGACATGGGTGCCCTCTTCGACCTGCCCAAGGCCTTCTGGGAGAAGGAGACCCAGGAGCTGAGGGCGTACTTTACCCAGCAGGTGGGAGCCGACCTCCCCCAACAGGTGGAGGGAGAGCTGAAGGCTCTGGAGGACAGGATCAGGGATTGAGAGGCGGAGGGACCAGATGATTCAGAGAGAGAAGAGAGAAAGTATTGACTATTGGACACTACACTACACTGATGCTGCAGTATGGTGGGGATGGGGATATGGTGCGACTGACAAAAAATTACTAACAAGCTAATTTCAGTTTTGTGGAAACTGCTTTGCCTATATGTGAGTAGATATAAACCAAAGTTTCTAAATTGTAAGAAAATACAATGAGATGATACGACTGCATCACTGACGAATGCAGTTCATGCTACCACACACTGTCAGTGGCTCTATCAGTAGGTGTGAGGTGATAGAGCAGAATCAGTGTTTTAACAGTACCTTACTGACATCTTGCAATGAAGTATAAAGGCATTGGATGTTTACAAGCTTTAGCCCAAAGAATCATATCTAATCAGGACAAGCTTAAATATCCATATTCATTTAAACATTTTTAAACAGAATGTTAACACCTCAATATATGTGTATTTTCTCACTCGCCATTGGCTTGGAGCGTGATGAGGAAATACATCTGGTTGGCTCAGGGGGAAAGATTCATTAGAATTTTCTGTCACTTTTGTATTGTTTCCAATAAAAATGATTATGATCTAATGTTTACACATGAGATATGTAACATGTTGGACCAATAAAACTGAGATTTAATGTGAAGGTTTTTATTACAGTGCTATTAATAAACAACCTTAAATTCAGCCTCAATTGTGTCTGTTGATCAACACCAAACATAACTGACATAACTCCCCAAAATATATAAATAAAACATTCATAAGTAATGGGGATATTTAAGATGAGTTAAGTTCAGATTCAGTTTAGAGTGATTCATATAATATTCAGCATATTTATATATTTGACCTTTCTGTAACATGATTTCCAGTGTGCTGTTTGTAACATTTGGGTTGATGGTCACCAGACTCAATGCTGTAGTGGGTTGTCAATCAAATTTATTTAGAAATCCCTTCTTACATCAGCTGACGACACAAAGTGCTGTACAGAAACCCAGCCTAAAACCCCAAACAGCAAGCAATGCAGATGTAGAAGCACGGAGGCTAGGAAAAACTCCCTAGAAAGGCCAGAACCTAGGAAGAAACCTAGAGAGGAACGAGGCTCTGAGGGGTGCCAGTCCTCTTCTGGCTGTGCTGGGTGGAGATTGTAACAGAACATGGCCAAGATGTTCATAGATGACCAGCAGGGTCAAATAATAATAATCACAGTGGTAGTAGAGGGTGCAACAGGTCAGCACTTCAGGAGTAAATGTCAGTTGTCTTTCCATAGCAGATCATTCAGAGTATCTCTAAACTCCTAACTGTTGAGAGGGATTGACGCCAGACTGGAGGTACAAGGACCGAGGACGCGCTGATTGTTATTGTATTCTGTGAAATACTGATTCTGTAGTATCTAACAAAGCCACTGCCTTTTGTTTTGACTTCCTACAAGCCTCTCAGGCTGGTGTTCACAGAACATTTGTTGGTCTGATTAGGAAATAAAGGGTCTGTCTCCAAGAGGCTGGTGTTTACAGAACATTTGTTGGTCTGATTAGGAAATAAAGGGACTGTCTCCAAGAGGCCAGTAAGACATTGTCTCTGCTTCTATGCTGGCTGTTGTCTCCCTGTTGCAACTTGTATTAAACCTTATTTATGATTAACTTTATCAACAACTTTTGTTCATAGACACGCAAATATCATACCCCCAAGACATGCTAACCTCTCACCATTGCAATGACAGGGGAGAATATGGTACAGGTTACAGGTTAGTCGAGGTAATTGAGGTAATATGTACATGTAGGTAGGGGTAAAGTGACTATGCATAGATAATAAACAACAGCATAAAAAGGGGGGGGTCAATGCAAATATTCCGGGTAGCCATTTGATTAGCTGTTCAACAGTCTTATGGCGGTAGAAGCTGTTATTAAGAAGCCTTTTGGAGGCCTCCCGAGTGGCGCAGGGGTCGAAGGCACTGTGTCATAGTTGTTAGCTGTGCTGCTAGAGATCCTGGTTTGATTCCAGGCTCTGTCGCATCCGGCCGCAACCGGGAGACCCATGGGGTGGCGCACAATTGGCCCAGCGTCGTCTGGGTTAGGGGAGGGTTTGGCCCGCAGGGATGTCCTTGTCCCATCGCGTTCTAACGACTCAAGTGGCGGGCCAGGTGCACGCATGCTGACACGGTCGCCACGGTGTTTCCTCCGACACATTTTTGTGGCTGGCTTCCAGGTTAAGCAGGCATTGTGTCAAGAAGTAATGCAGCTTGGTTGGGTCGTGTTTCGAAGGACGCACGGCTCTCGACCTTTGCCTCTCCTTAGTCCGTAAGCGAGTTGCAGCGATGAGACAAGACTGTAACTACCAATTGGATACCACAAAATTGGGGGAAAAAATTGGTAAAAAATGTAATAGAATAAAATAAATATATATCATTAAACAACAAAAAAATAAACAAACATTTTAGGGCATTCCTCTGACACCACCTGGTATAGAAGTCCTTGGCTGGAAGCTTGGCCCCAGTGATGTACTGGACCGTACCCACTACCACCTGTAGCGTCTTGAGTTCGGAGGCCGAGCAGTTGCCATACCAGGCGGTGATGCAACCAGCCAGGATCCTCTCAATTGTGCAGCTGTATAACTTTTTGAGGATCTGAGGACCCATGTCAAATCTTTTCAGTCTCCTGAGGGGGAAAAGGTGTTGTTGTGCCCTCTTCATGACTGTCTTGGTGTGTTTGGACAATGATAGTTTGTTGGTGATGTGGACACCAAGGAACTTGAAGCTCTCAACCTGCTCCACTACAGCCCCGCTAGGCCCTTATTTTCCTGTAGTCCACGATCATCTCCTTTGTCTTTATCACGTTGAGGGAGAGGATGTTGTCCTGGCACCACACTGACAGATTTCTGACTTTCTCCCTATAGGCGGTCTCATTTTTGTCGGTGATCAGGCCTACCATTGTTGTGTCATCGGCAAACCTAATGATGGTGTTGGAGTCATGCAGTCATGGGTGAACAGGGAGTACATGAGGGGAATAAGCACAGACCCCTGAGGGACCCTCATGTTGAGAATCAGAGAGGCAGATGTGTTTTTGCCTAACCTTACCACCTGGGGTGCGGCTCATCAGGAAGTCCCGGATCCAGTTGCAGAGGGAGGTGTTAAGTCCCAGGGTCCTTAGCTTAGTGATGAGCTTTGAGGGTGTCACGTTCCTGACCTGTTTTCTGTTGTTTTGTATGTGTTTAGTTGGTCAGGACGTGAGCTGGGTGGGAATTCTATGTTGTGTGTCTAGTTTGTCTGTTTCTATGTCAGCCTAGTGTGGGTTCTCAATCAGAGACAGATGGTAGTCGTTGTCTCTGATTGAGACTCATATATAGGAGGCTTGTTTTGTGTTGGGATTTTGTGGGTGTTTGTTTCCTGTCTCAGTGTTTGTTCTGCACCAGATAGGACTGTCTCGGTTTTCACGGTTTGTTATTTTGTTATTTGTTAAGTGTTCATGGTTATTGTTTAATTAAACATGTTGAGCACTGGCTACGCTGCATTTTGGTCCTCTCCTTCACCCCTGGAAGAAAACCTTTACAGAAACACCCACCAAACCCGGACCAAGCAGCGTAGCAACGGGGAGCAGCAGCGGCCCAGTACACAGGACTACTGGACACAGGAGGAATGGTCTTGGGAGATCATGGACGGAAAAGGACCCTGGGGAAGGGTTGGAGAGAATCGCCGCTCTCGGGAGAAGGAGGCAGCCACAGCCCAGGAGCGGTGGATTGAGGAGGCAGCACGTAAGAGAGGCTGGAAGCCCGAGAGGCTCACCCAAAAATTTCTTGGAGGGGGGCTAAAGGGGAGTGTGGCGAAGCCGGGTTGGATACCTGACCCAACTCCCCGGGCTTACCGTGGAGTGAGAGGGCGTCGTACTGGTCAGACACCGTGTTATGCGGTAAAGCGCACGGTGTCCCCAGTACGCGTGCTTAGCCCAGTGCGGGCTATTCCACCTTGCCGCACTGGGAGGGCTAGGTTGGGCATCGAGCTGGATGTCATGAAGCCGGCCCAACGTATCTGGCCTCCAGTACGTCTCCTCGGGCCGGCGTACATGGCACCAGCCTTACAGGTGGTGTCCCCGGTTCGCCTGCATAGCCCAGTGCGGGTTGTTCCACCTCGCCGCACTGGCAGGGCTACGGGGACCATTCAACCTGGTAAGGTTGGAGAGGCTCGGTGCTCAAGAGCGCGTGTCCTCCTTCACGGTCCGGTATATCCGGCGCCACCTTCCCGCCCCAGCCCAGTACCACCAGTGCCTACACCACGCACCAGGCTTCCAGTGCATCGCCAGAGCCCTGTTCCTCCTCCCCGCACTCGCCCTGAGGTGCGTGCCCTCAGCCCGGTACCTCCAGTTCCGGCACCACGCATCAGGCCTATAGTGCGTCTCAGCCAGCCAGAGTCTGCCGTCTGCCCAGCGGTGCCTGAACTGCCCGTCTGCCCAGCGGTGCCTGAACTGCCCGTCTGCCCAGCGGTGCCTGAACTGCCCGTCTGCCCAGCGGTGCCTGAACTGCCCGTCTGCCTAGCGCCGTCTGAGCCATCCGTCTGCCCAGCGCCGTCTGAGCCATCCGTCTGCCCAGCGCCGTCTGAGCCATCCGTCTGCCCAGCGCCGTCTGAGCCATCCGTCTGCCCAGCGCCGTCTGAGTCATCCGTCTGCCACGAGCCATTAGAGCCGCCCGTCTGTCCCGAGCCATTAGAGCCGTCCGTCAGTCAGGAGCCGCTAGAGCCGTCCGTCAGTCAGGAGCTGCCAGAGCCGCCAGCCAGTCAGGAGCTGCCAGAGCCGCCAGCCAGTCAGGAGCTGCCAGAGCCGCCAGCCAGTCAGGAGCTGCCAGAGCCGCCAGCCAGTCAGGAGCTGCCAGAGCCGCCAGCCAGTCAGGAGCTGCCAGAGCCCTTAGCCAGTCAGGAGCTGCCAGAGACGCCAGCCAGTCATGAGCTGCCCTACAGTCATGAGCTGCCCTACAGTCATGAGCTGCCCTTCAGTCATGAGCTGCCCTCCAGTCATGAGCTGCCCTCCAGTCATGAGCTGCCCTCCAGTCATGAACTGCCCTCCAGTCATGAGCTGCCCTCCAGTCATGAGCTGCCACTCAGTCCGGAGCTGCCACTAGTCCGGAGTTACCTCTCTGTCCTGGGCTACCTCTCTGTCCTGGGCTACCTCTCTGTCCTGAGCTACCTCTTTGTCCTGAACTACCTCTCTGTCCTGAGTTGTCTCCTCTATTGTAGAGGGGAGTTGGTGAAGGTTCCTGGACCATGGTCGGGGGTGAGGGTCGCCACTCAAGGGACGCTAAGGAGGTGGACAAAGACAATGGTGGAGTGGTGCCCTCGCCCACCGCCGGAGCCGCCACCGCGGACAGATGCCCACCCAGACCCTCCCCTTGAGTTTTAGGGGTGCGCCCGGAGTTCGCACCTTGAAGGGGGGGTTCTGTCACGTTCCTGACCTGTTTTCTGTTGTTTTGTATGTGTTTAGTTGGTCAGGACGTGAGCTGGGTGGGAATTCTATGTTGTGTGTCTAGTTTGTCTGTTTCTATGTCAGCCTAGTGTGGGTTCTCAATCAGAGACAGATGGTAGTCGTTGTCTCTGATTGAGACTCATATATAGGAGGCTTGTTTTGTGTTGGGATTTTGTGGGTGTTTGTTTCCTGTCTCAGTGTTTGTTCTGCACCAGATAGGACTGTCTCGGTTTTCACGGTTTGTTATTTTGTTATTTGTTAAGTGTTCATGGTTATTGTTTAATTAAACATGTTGAGCACTGGCTACGCTGCATTTTGGTCCCCTCCTTCACCCCTGGAAGAAAACCTTTACAGAGGGCACTACGATGTTGAACGCTGAGCTGTAGTCAATGAACAGCATTCTCACGTAAGTGTTCCTGTTGTCCAAGTAGGAAAGGGTATTTTTGAGCGCAATAGAGATTGCATCATCTGTGGATCTGTTAGTGCGGTATGTAAATTGGAGTGTATCTAGTGTTTCTGGGATAACGGTGTTGATGTGAGCCATGACCAGCCTGGCTACAGACATGAGTACTATGGGTCGGTAGTCATTTTGGCAGATTACCTTGGTGTTCTTGGGCACAGGGACTATGGTGGTCTGCTTGAAACATGTAGGTAATACAGACTCGGCCAGGGACAGGTTGACAATGTCAGTGAAGACACTTGCCAGTTGGTCAGTGTATGCTCGGAGTACGCATCCTGGTAATTCGTCTGGCCCTGCGGCTTTGTAAATGTTGACCTGTTTAAAGGTCTTACTCACATCGGCTATGGCGAGCATGATCACACAATCGTCTGGAACAGCTGGTGCTCTCATGCATGCTTCAGTGGTTCTTGCCTCGAAGCGCGCATAGTAATTTAGCTCATCCGGTAGGCTTGTGTTCGCCGCTGGGCTTCCCTTTGTAGTCCGTAATGGTTTGCAAGCCCTGCCACATCCGACGAGAATCGGAGCTAGTGTAGTAGGATTCAATATTAGTAGGATTCAATCTTGCAAGGGCTGTGGCTTTGTGGTGCGATGGGTAACGATGCTTCGTGGGTGTCAGTTGTTGATTTGTACAGAGGGTCCATTGTTCGAGCCCAGGTAGAAGCGAGGAGAGAGACGGAAGTTATACTGTTACATTGATGCTGTTGACCCGGATCATTGGTTGCAGCGGAAAAGGAGGAGGTCAAAAGGGGGGTGAGTGTAACTGATGTGAAATGGTTAGCGGGGTGCTCACTAATAGAGTTTCCATCGGTGACGTCACTCGCTCTGAGACCTTGAAGTAGTTGTTCCCCTTGCTCTTCAAGGGCTGTGGCTTTTGTGGAGTGATGGGTAACGATGCTTCGTGGGAGGCAGTTGTTGATATGTGCAGAGGGTCCTTGGTTCAAGCCCAGGTAGGGGCGAGGAGAAAGACGGAAGTTATACTGTTACATTGATGCTGTTGACCCGGATCACTGGTTGCAGCGGAAAAGGAGGAGGCCAAAATGGGGGTGAGTGTAACTGATGTGAAATGGTTTGCGGGGTGCTCGCTAATAGCGTTTCCATCGGTGACTTCACTCGCTCTGAGACCTTGAAGTAGATGTTAAACACATGGAAACCATGTGTTTAATTACCACGAGCCCGTTCTCTCCAATTCTTTTTATTTTCTTTTTATTTCACCTTTATTTAACCAGGTAGGCTAGTTGAGAACAAGTTCTCATTTGCAACTGCGACCTGGCCAAGATAAAGCATAGCAGTGTGAACAGACAACAACACAGAGTTACACATGGAGTAAACAATAAACAAGTCAATAACATGGTAGGAAAAAGAGAATCTATATACAATGTGTGCAAAAGGCTTGAGGTAGGCAATAAATCGAATAATTACAATTTAGCAGATTAACACTGGAGTGATAAATCATCAGATGATCATGTGCAAGAAGAGATACTGGTGTGCAAAAGAGCAGAAAAGTAAATAAATAAAAGCAGTATGGGGGTGAGGTAGGTAAATTGGGTGGGTAGTTTACAGATGGACTATGTACAGCTGCAGCGATCGGTTAGCTGCTCGGATAGCAGATTTTTAAAGTTGTTGAGGGAGATAAAAGTCTCCAACTTCAGAGATTTTTGCAATTCGTTCCAGTCGCAGGCAGCAGAGAACTGGAAGGAAAGGCGTCCAAATGAGGTTTTGGCTTTAGGGATGATCAGTGAGATACACCTGCTGGAGCGCGTGCTACGGGTGGGTGTAGCCATCGTGACCAGTGAACTGAGATAAGGCGGCACTTTACCTAGCATAGCCTTGTAGATGACCTGGAGCCAGTGGGTCTGACGACGAACATGTAGCGAGGGCCAGCCGACTAGGGCATACAGGTCGCAGTGGTGGGTCGCATAAGGTGCTTTAGTAACAAAACGGATGGCACTGTGATAAACTGCATCCAGTTTGCTGAGTAGAGTATTGGAAGCTATTTTGTAGATGACATCGCCGAAGTCGAGGATCGGTAGGATAGTCAGTTTTACTAGGGTAAGTTTGGCGGCGTGAGTGAAGGAGGCTTTGTTCCGGAATAGAAAGCCGACTCTAGATTTGATTTTGGATTGGAGATGTTTGATATGAGTCTGGAAGGAGAGTTTGCAGTCTAGCCAGACACCTAGGTACTTATAGATGTCCACATATTCTAGGTCGGAACCGTCCAGGGTGGTGATGCTAGTCGGGCGTGCGGGTGCAGGCAGCGAACGGTTGAAAAGCATGCATTTGGTTTTACTAGCATTTAAGAGCAGTTGGAGGCCACGGAAGGAGTGTTGTATGGCATTGAAGCTCGTTTGGAGGTTAGATAGCACAGTGTCCAGGGAAGGGCCGGAAGTATACAGAATGGTGTCGTCTGCGTAGAGGTGGATCAGGGAATCGCCCGCAGCAAGAGCAACATCATTGATGTATACAGAGAAAAGAGTCGGCCCGAGAATTGAACCCTGTGGTACCCCCATAGAGACTGCCAGAGGACCGGACAACATGCCCTCCGATTTGACACTCTGAACTCTGTCTGCAAAGTAGTTGGTGAACCAGGCAAGGCAGTCATTAGAAAAACTGAGGCTATTGAGTCTGCCGATAAGAATATGGTGATTGACAGAGTCGAAAGCCTTGGCCAGGTCGATGAAGACGGCTGCACAGTAATGTCTTTTATCGATGGCGGCTATGATATCGTTTAGTACCTTGAGCGTGGCTGAGGTGCACCCGTGACCGGCTCGGAAACCGGATTGCACAGCGGAGAAGGTACGGTGGGATTCGAGATGGTCAGTGATCTGTTTGTTGACTTGGCTTTCGAAGACCTTAGCTAGGCAGGGCAGGATGGATATAGGTCTGTAACAGTTTGGGTCCAGGGTGTCTCCCCCTTTGAAGAGGGGAATGACAGCGGCAGCTTTCCAATCCTTGGGGATCTCAGATGATACGAAGGAGAGGTTGAACAGGCTGGTAATAGGGGGTGCGACAATGGCGGTGGACAGTTTCAGGAATAGGGGGTCCAGATTGTCAAGCTCAGCTGATTTGTATGGGTCCAGATTTTCCAGCTCTTTCAGAACATCTGCTATCTGGATATGGGTAAAGGAGAAGCTGGGGAGGCTTGGGCGAGTAGCAGCGGGCCGGGCGGGGCTGCTGGCCAAGGTTGGAGTCGCCAGGTGGAAGGCATGGCCAGCCATTGAGAAATGTTTGTTGAAGTTTTCGATTATCACGGACTTATCAGTGGTGACCGTGTTATCTAGCCTCAGTGCAGTGGGCAGCTGGGAGGAGGTGCTCTTGTTTTCCATGGACTTTATAGTATCCCAGAACTTTTTGGAGTTAGAGCTACAGGATGCAAATTTCTGCTTGAAAAAGCTGGCCTTTGCTTTCCTGACTGACTGCGTGTATTGGTTCCTGACTTCCCTGAACAGTTGCATATCACGAGGGCTCTTCGATGCTATTGCAGTTCGCCACAGGATGTTTTGTGCTGGTCGAGGGCAGTCAGGTCTGGAGTGAACCAAGGGCTATATCTGTTCTTGGTTCTGCATTTTTTGAACGGAGCATGCTTGTCTAATATGGTGAGGAAGTAACTTTTAAAGAATGACCAGGCATCCTCAACTGACGGGATGAGGTCAATATCCTTCCAGGGTACCCGGGCCAGGTCGATTAGAAAGGCCTGCTCGCAGAAGTGTTTCAGGGAGCGTTTGACAGTGATGAGGGGTGGTCGTTTGACCGTGGACCCGTGGCGGATACAGGCAATGAGGCAGTGATCGCTGAGATCTTGATTGAAGACAGCAGAGGTGTATTTGGAGGGCAAGTTGGTCAGGATAATGTCTATTAGGGTGCCCATGTTTACGGATTTAGGGTTGTACCTGGTGGGTTCCTTGATGATTTGTGTGAGATTGAGGGCATCAAGCTTAGATTGTAGGACTGCCGGGGTGTTAAGCATATCCCAGTTTAGGTCACCTAACAGAACAAACTCTGAAGCTAGATGGGGAGCGATCAATTCACAGATGGTGTCCAGGGCACAGCTGGGAGCTGAGGGGGGTCGGTAGCAGGCGGCAACAGTGAGAGACTTATTTCTGGAGAGATTAATTTTTAAAATTAGAAGTTCGAACTGTTTGGGCATAGACTTGGAAAGTATGACAGAACTTTGCAGGCTATCTCTGCAGTAGATTGCAACTCCTCCCCCTTTGGCAGTTCTATCTTGATGGAAAGTGTTATAGTTGGGTATGGAAATCTCAGAGTTTTTGGTGGCCTTCCTAAGCCAGGATTCAGACACGGCAAGGACATCAGGGTTGGCAGAGTGTGCTAAAGCGGTGAGTAAGGCAAACTTAGGGATGAGGCTTCTGATGTTGACATGCATGAGGCCAAGGCTTTTTCGATCACAGAAGTCAACAAATGAGGGTGACTGGGGACATGCAGGGCCTGGGTTTACCTCCACATCACCCGAGGAACAGAGGAGCAGTAGGATGAGGGTGCGGCTAAAGGCTATCAAAACTGGTCGCCAAGAGCATTGGGGACAAGGAATAAAAGGAGCAGATTTATGGGCGTGGTAGAATAGATTCTGGGCATAATGTGCAGACCAGGGTATGGTGGGGCACGGGTACAGCGGAGGCAAGCCCAGGCACTGGGTGATAATAAGAGAGGTTGTATCTCTGGACATGCTGGTCTCAATGGGTGAGGTCACCGCATGTGTGGGGGGTGGGACAAAGGAGGTATCAGAGGTACGGAGAGTGGAACTACGGGGTCCATTGCAAACCAAAACAATGATAACTAGCCTGAACAACAGTATGCAAGGCATATTGATATTTGAGAGAGACATACAATAAGGCATAAAGTGATTGCAGGTCATGATTGGGAGAGCTAGCTAAAACAGCAGGTGAAATAACAGCAGCTAGTCAGCTAACACAGCAACAGAAGGTAAAAATGGCGACGACTGGGCAGAGAGGGTCGGATTAACTACACACAGATCCTGAGTTAAGGCACAGAGCCGACAGATAAAACACAAATAAACAGAATGGAGTACCGTGAATTAATGGACAGTCAAGCAGGCATAAGCTATGTAGCCAAGTGATCATAGTGTCCAGGGGGCAGCCGTAGATGGAGTAGTGAGGCCTCCACTAAGCTAGCCCGCGGCGTTTAAAGTTAGTAGCCCGGGGGGGTGGTCTGCTCAGACGGAGGGGGTCTGCTCAGACGGAGGCCGGTTGAGGGCACAGCGGATGGGGTATTTGTCTGCAGACCAGACGTGGTCGTGTCGACAGAGAATCCAAGCCGGATGGCGTTGGCGAAAGAGAGGTTGTGAGTTGTAGAATTGTGTTTGCTAACTGGTGCTAGCTTCGTGATTCAGACAGCTAGTCATGGGTAGCAAGCTAGCAGAAGATGGAGGTCTGTTTTTAGCCACGCCGTGCAATTCCGTCGGTAGATTAGTGGGGTTCCGTGTGGTAGAGGGGACCAATCCAATTGTCAAAATAGTTATAGTGGCCTAAGAAGATTGTTCGATAGACCTGTTCAGATAGCAGCCGATATGCTCAAGACAGCTAACGATTAGCGGGCCGCAGTTAGTATATGGACGTTCAGGTTACGTCGCGATGGATGGGCCGGTTGAAATACTCCCTCGGGCAGATAACGTCGGTATCCCAGTCGTGAAGGCCCGGTGGGGCTCCGCATCGGCAGTAAAACGGGTCCGGATAGGTGATTGTAGCCCAGGAGTGGCTGATGGCACTCTTCAGCTGGCTAGTTCCGGGATAATTGGTGTTTGCTCCGGGATTGATGTTAGCCGATAGTCACTCGGATAGCAGCTAGTTAGCTGCAAGATCCAGGTGTAAATGTCCAGAGCTTGAGGTAAAAATCCGGGGATATGGAGAGAAAATAGGTCTGGTATGCTCTGGTCTGAGTCGCGTTGTACAAAACTGGCAATAGTTTTCCGAGCTAAAGGATAGCTGATGAGCGCTAGCTGTGGTTAGCTGAATTACTAACGTTAGCTTGTGAGCTGGCTAACTTCTGGTTAGCTTGTTAGCTTCTGTTGTAGATTTCGGATACGAGGTGAATAATACTTTTGAGGAAGAAAAGAAAAAACAGATCCGCACCACATTTGGTGAGGTGGGTTGCAGGAGAGTGTTTTGAAGTTGAGTTTTTAAGAAGAAAAGAATATATATATAAAAAGATATGCGAAGAAAAATATATAAAATATATATACACGGGACAAGACGAGGACAATGGACATCTGACTGCTACGCCATCTTGGATTAAATTAAGGTGCCAACAACCTCCTGTGGGTGAAATCCCTGAGCGTTTGCTTTCCTCTCCGGCGACTGCGTTAGCAAGGACGCCTGTATCTTTGTAGTGATTGGGTGTATTGATAAACCATCCAAAGTGTAATTAATAACTTCACCATGCTCAAAGGGATATTCAATGTCAAATGTATGTTATTTTTACCCATCTACCAACAGGTGCCTTTCTTTGTGAGTCATTGGAAAAGATCACTCTCTTTGTGGTTGTATCTGTTTGAAATTCGCTGCTTGACTGAGGGACCTTACAGATAATTGTATGTGTGGGGTACAGAGATGAGGTAGTCATTCAAAAATCATGTTAAACACTAGCATTGCACACAGAGTGAATCCATGCAACTTATGTGACATGTTAAGCAAATCTTTACTCCTGAACATATTTAGGCTTGCCATAGAAAAGATGTTGAATACATATTGACTTGAGACAATTCAGCTTTTCAATTTTATGTCTAAAAACATAATTCCACATTGTGTGTCGACCAGTGACACAAAATCTCAATATAATCCATTTTAATGAGGTATGTAAAATGTTGGACCAATTAAGTCCAAAAGATGTAATGGAAATTGAATGTAAAGGTTTTTATTACAGTATAATTAATAAACAACCTTATATTCAGTCTCAATTGTTTTGTTGATTTAACACTCAATATAAAAACTGACAAGGTAAATTCTAAATAGACACAGTTGAAGTCGGAAGTTTACATACAGCTGAGCCAAATACATTTAAACTCAGTTTTTCACAATTCCTGACATTAAATCCAAATAAAAATTCCCTGTCTTGGGCTAGTTAGGCTCACCACTTTATTTTAAGAATGTGAAATGTCAGAATAATAGTAGAGAGAATGATTTATTTCAGCTTTAATTTCTTTCTTCACATTCGAAGTGGGTCAGAAGTTTACATACACTCAATTAGTATTTGGTAGCATTGCCTTTAAATTGTATAACTTGGGTCAAACGTTTCGGGGAGCCTTCCACAAGCTTCCCACAATAAATTGGGTGAATTTTGGCCCATTCTTCCTGACAGAGCTGGTGTAACTGAGTCAGGTTTGTAGGCCTCCTTGCTCACACACGCTTTTTCAGTTCTGCCCACAAATTTTCTGTAGGTTTGAGGTCAGGGCTTTGTGATGGCCACTCCAAAACCTTTACTTTGTTGTCCTTAAGCCATTTTGCCACAACTTTGGAAGTATGCTTCGGGTCATTGTCCATTTGGAAGACCCATTTGCAACCAAGTTTTAACTTACTGACTGATGTCTTGAGATGTTGCTTCAATACATCCACATAATTTTCCTACCTCATGATGCCATCTATTTTGTGAAGTGCACCAGTCCCTCCTGCAGCAAAGCACCTCCACGACATGATGCTGCCACCCCCGTGCTTCACGGTTGGAATAGTGTTCTTCGGTTTGCAAGCCTTCCCCTTTTTCCTCCAAACGTAACGATGGTCATTATGACCAAACAGTTCTATTTTTGTTTCATTAGACCAGAGGACATTTCTCCAAAAAGTACAATCTTTGTCCCCATGTGCAGTTGCAAACCGTAGTCTGGCGTCTTTATGGCGGTTTTGGAGTGTTGGCTTCTTCCTTGCTGAGTGACCTTTCAGGTGATATCGATATAGGACTCGTTTTACTGTGGATATAGATACTTTTGTACAGCATCTTCACAAGGTCCTTTGCTGTGGTTCTGGTATTGATTTGCACTTTTCTCACCAAAGTACGTTCATCTCCAAGAGACAGAACGCGGCCCCTTCCTGAGCGGAATGACGGCTGAGTGGTCCCAAGGTGTTTATACTTGCGTACAATTGTTTGTTCAGATGAACGTGGTACCTTCAGGCATTTGGAAATTGAACCAGACTTGTGGAGGTCTTCAATGTTTTTTCTGAGGTATTGGCTGATTTCTTTTGATTTCCCCATAATGTCAAGCAAAGAGGCACTGAGTTTGAAGGTACGCCTTGAAATACATCCACAGGTACACCTCCAATTGACTCAAATGATGTTAATCAGAAGCTCCCAAAGCCATTAAATAATTTTCTGGAATTTTCCAAGCTGTTTAAAGGCACAGTCAAGTCAACATAGTGTATGTAAACGTATGACCCACTCGAATTGTGATACAGTGAATTATAAGTGAAATAATCCATCTGTAAACAATTGTTAGAAAAATGACTTGTGTCATGCACAAAGTAGATGTCCTGACCGACTTACCAAAACTACAGTTTGTTAACACGAAATTTGTGGAGTGATTGAAAAATGAGTTTCAATGACTCCAACCTAAGTGTATGTAATCTTTTGACTTCAACTGTATAAACTGAAAATATATTATATTGTTATTCTGGTAACTGCACAAAATATTAAGATAAACAGTGACTAGTAGATGTTAACACCTTTCTGCCATCATGTAGACTTCCTGTACCAACTTCCTGTCTTGTATCAGACCACTGTCTCTCCAACTAAGTGTGTCTTCTCTCCTCAGTCATCATTGACTTTATATGGACTTAAACTGCCTTCAGTTGGCTAGTTGAACTCAGCAGTTCCTCTATACTGGAACCCATTAAACAGATGCTCTGTGAACTCAACACTCAAAATAAATGGTCTAAAATAAAGAGTAGCCTACATCATCGTATCACCACTACAGTAACAGTTAAACACTTTTCATCCCAGCAAATTCTACAAATACGCAGATAATCAAAGAGCACATAATTATCAATGTAACAAAGTACCAATAGAAAACAGATACACAATGACAATACTGTGCATAAAAACACTTAATACCCATTGGAAAATTAACATGCACCTCTTTTATCCACTTGTGCATAAAGCCCATCTAGGTTGTTAAGAGGTGGTTCCTGGGCCCCTCTCCTGGTCACATTGACTTCAGCGTACTCACTCTCCTGTCCCTGGACCCTGTCCTGGGCTGCAGCTGGGGTCTCTTTGGGTCGTAGTTTGGAGAAGTCTATGTCACCGTATTGGATCTCTTCAGACTGGTCTTCTGCAGGTTCCTCTGGTTCCTCTCCGGCTGTGGCCTGGTTAGCACACACTGTCCCAACCGGGGAGTTCTGTGGAGAGAACACAGAGAGAGGAACAGGTGTAAAGCTCTAAGATCAGTCATGTGTAAAACTCTAAGGTCAGCAGGTTACACAACACATACTGAGTGGATGTCAATGAAAATGTAAATTCAACTGACAGGTGTAAAGAATTTCATTTTGTCAACAAATGAGCTCCAATCTAAAGAAAAAACTGTCAAAGTCCAACACCTATTCTGTTATCATTCCATATTCTTACAGGATGTTGTCACGATCGTGTGGGGGATTGACGGACCAAAACGCAGCAGTTGGAAAATAAGCCATCTTCTTTTATTTTAAAAGATGACAAAAATAAACACGAAACACTTTAACAAAACGAACAAAACAACAAAACGACCGTGAAGCTACAAACGTTGTGCACATACATACAGGCTACAAACGTTCTACATAGACAATTACTCACAACCAATGAGAGCCTATGGCTACCCTAAATAAGGCTCCCAATCAGAGACAACCGAAATCAGCTGTCTCTAATTGGGAACTCATTCAGGTAACCATAGACTCTCCTAGATAACTAAACATACATAGACAACGCTAGACATCTACACTCAACACAAACCCATATACTACACCCCATAACCCCTTTACCATATAAACACCCAAAACCAACAAAACATAAACATTCCCCATGTCACACCCTGACCTAACTAAAATAATAAAGAAAACAAAGAATACTAAGGCCAGGGCGTGACATAACCCCCCCCTTGAGGCGCGAACTCCGGGCGCACCATACACAGTCTAGGGGAGGGTCTGGGTGGGCTTCCCTCCACGGTGGCGGCTCCGGCTCTGGTCGTGGTCCCCACTTCACCACAGTCCCTAACCACCTCCTTAGCTTCTTCAAAATGACCCCTCTCCACATTAATCCCATTACATTAAGGGGGAGTTCCGGACTAAGGGACAGCTCCGGACTAAGGGCCAGTACCAGGGTAAGGGGCAGTACCAGGGTCAGGGGCAGTACCAGGGTAAGGGGCAGCACCAGGGTAAGGGGCAGCACCAGGGTAAGGGGCAGCACCAGGGTAAGGGGCAGCACCAGGGTAAGGGGCAGCTCCGGACTGAGGAATGGCAGCTCCGGACTGAGGAATGGCAGCTCTGGACTGAGGAATGGCAGCTCCGGACTGAGGGACTGCAGCTCCGGACTGAGGTACTGCAGCTCCGGACTGAGGGACTGCAGCTCCGGACTGAGGGACTGCAGCTCCGGACTGAGGGACGGCCCATGGCTGGCTGACAGATCTGGCTGCTCATGGCTGGCTAACGGATCTGGCTGCTCATGGCTGGCTGACTGATCTGGCTGCTCATGGCTGGCTGACGGATCTGACTGCTCATGGCTGGCTGACTGATCTGGCTGCTCATGGCTGGCTGACGGATCTGACTGCTCATGGCTGGCTGACGGATCTGGCTGCTCATGGCTGGCTGACGGATCTGGCTGCTCATGGCTGGCTGACGGATCTGGCTGCTCATGGCTAGCTGACGGATCTGGCTGCTCATGGCTAGCTGACGGATCTGGCTGCTCATGGCTAGCTGACGGATCTGGCTGCTCATGGCTAGCTGACGGATCTGGCTGCTCATGGCTAGCTGACGGATCTGGCTGCTCATGGCTAGCTGACGGATCTGGCTGCTCATGGCTAGCTGACGGATCTGGCTGCTCATGGCTAGCTGACGGATCTGGCTGCTCATGGCTAGCTGACGGATCTGGCTGCTCATGGCTGGCTGACGGATCTGGCTGCTCATGGCTGGCTGACTGATCTGGCTGCTCCTGTCTGGTTGGCGGCTCTGGCAGATCCTGTCTGGTTGGCGGCTCTGGCAGATCCTGTCTGGTTGGCGGCTCTGGCAGATCCTGTCTGACGGACGGCTCTAGCGGCTCCTGTCTGGCTGGCGGCTCTAGCGGCTCCTGTCTGGCGGACGGCTCAGTGGGCTCATGGCAGACGGGCGGCTTTGCAGGCTCATGGCAGACGGGCGGCTTTGCAGGCTCATTGCAGACGGATGGCTCAGATGGCGCTGGGGAGACGGATGGCTCAGATGGCGCTGGGGAGACGGATGGCTCAGATGGCGCTGGGGAGACGAGCAGTTCAGTCATCGCTGTGCAGACGGCAGACTCCTGCCGGCTGAGGCGCACTGTAGGCCTGGTGCGTGGTGCCGGGACTGGTGGCACCGGGCTGGGGACACGCTTCTCAGGGCTAGTGCGGGGAGGAGCAACAGGACGCACAGGACTCTGGGGACACACAGGAGGCTTGGTGCGTGGTTTAGACACTGGTGGTAAAGGGCTGGAGACACGCACCATATAGCTAGTGCGTGGAGGAGGCACTGGTGGTACTGGATTGGGGCGGGGAGGTGGCGCCGGAAATACCGGACCGTGCAGGCGTACTGGCTCCCTTGAACGCCGAGTCTGCCCAACCTTACCTGGTTGTATGCTCCCCGTCGCCTGACCAGTGCGGGGAGGTGGAATGACCCGCACCGGCCTATGTAGGCGAACCGGGGACACCATGCGTAAGGCTGGTGCCATGTACGCCGGCCCGAGGAGACACACTGGTGACCAGATGCGTTGGGCCGGCTTCATGACATACGGCTCAACGCTCAGTCTAGCCCGGCCGATACGTGGAGCTGAAATGTACCGAACCGGGCTATGCACGCGTACAGGAGACACCGTGCGCTCTACTGCGTAACACGGTGTCTGCCCGTACTCTCGCTCTCCACGGTAAGTACAAGGAGTAGGCGCAGGTTTCCTACCTGACTTCGCCACACTCCCTTTAAGGCCCCCCCCAAGAAATTTTTGGGTTGTACTCACGGGTTTCCAGCCTTGTCTCCGTGCTGCCTCCTCATATCGCCTCCTCTCGGCTTTCGCTGCCTCCAGCTCTTCACGAGGGAGGCGATATTCTCCAGGTTGATCCCAAGGTCCATTTCCTTCCAATTCGTCCTCCCAACTCCAGAAATCCTGTGTAGGTAGGTCCTGTTGCCGCCTTCCATGCCGCTTGGTCCTATGGTGAGTAATTCTGTAAGTGCGGGGAGCAGGGACAGGGCACACTGCATTCTCAAAGCCTACTCTATCCCTGATGCGTGGTACCGGCACTGGTGACGCCGGGCTGAGGACAAGCACATCAGGATTAGTAGGGGGAGAATATACAGTGTGTACAGGGCTCTGGAGACGCACTGGTAGCTTAGTGCGTGGGGCCGGAACTGGAGGCACCGGGCTAGATACACGCACTACAGGGAGAGTGCGTGGAGGAGGAACAGGGCTCAGGATACGCACTGGTAGCCTAGTGCGTAGTGTATACACTGTAGGTACTAGGCTGGGGCGGGGAGGTGGTGCCGGAAATACCGGACCGTGGAGGCATACATGGCACCTGCCTTACGCATGGTTTCCCCGGTTCGCCTACATAGCCCGGTGCGGGTTATTCCACCTCCCCGCACTGGTCGGGCAACCGGGAGTATTCAACCAGGTAAGGTTGGGCAAGCTCAATGCTCAAGAGTGCCAGTACGCCTCCACGGTCCGGTATTTCCGGCACCACCTCCCCGCCCCAGCCTAGTACCTACAGTGTATACACTACGCACTAGGCTACCAGTGCGTATCCTGAGCCCTGTTCCTCCTCCACGCAATCTCCCTGTAGTGCGTGTATCTAGCCCGGTGCCTCCAGTTCCGGCCCCACGCACTAAGCTACCAGTGCGTCTCCAGAGCCCTGTACACACTGTATATTCTCCCCCTACTAATCCTGATGTGCTTGTCCTCAGCCCGGCGTCACCAGTGCCGGTACCACGCATCAGGGATAGAGTAGGCTTTGAGAATACAGTGTGCCCTGTCCCTGCTCCCCGCACTAGGAGGAAGGTGCTTGTCATTAGCACGGTGCCTCCAGTTCTGGCATCACGCACCAGGTCTACAGTGCGCCATATCCGGCCAGAGCCATCCGTCTCCCCAGCGCCATCTGAGCCATCCGTCTCCCCAGCGCCATCTGAGCCATCCGTCTCCCCAGCGCCATCTGAGCCATCCGTCTCCCCAGCGCCATCTGAGCCATCCGTCTCCCCAGCGCCATCTGAGCCATCCGTCTCCCCAGCGCCATCTGAGCCATCCGTCTGCCAGGAGCCTGCAAAGCCGCCCGTCTGCCATGAGCCTGCAAAGCCGCCCGTCTGCCATGAGCCTACAGAGCCATCCGCCAGACAGGAGCCGCTAGAGCCGTCAGCCAGACAGGAGCCGCTAGAGCCGCCCGCCAGACAGGATCTGCCAGAGCCGCCAACCAGACAGGATATGCCAGAGCTGCAAACCAGACAGGATCTGCCAGAGCCGTCAGCGAGCCATGAGCAGCCAGAGCCGTCAGAGAGCCATGAGCAGCCAGAGCCGTCAGAGAGCCATGAGCAGCCAGAGCCGTCAGAGAGCCATGAGCGTCGAGAGCCGTCAGCCTGCCATGAGCGTAGAGAGCCGTCAGCCTGCATGGACCTGCCAGAGCCGTCCAGCCAGGACCTGCCAGAGCCGTCCAAACAGGACCTGCCAGAGTCCTTCAGCCGGGATCTGCCCCTTGTCCCGGTGTTGCCCCTTGTCCCGGTGTTGCCCCTTGTCCCGGTGCTGCCCCTTGTCCCGGTGCTGCCCCTTGTCCCGGTGCTGCCCCTTATTCCGGTGCTGTCCCTTATCCTGGTGCTGCCCCTTGTTCTGGTGCTGCCCCTTGTTCCGGTGCTGCCCCTTGTCCCGGTGCGCCCATTGTCCCGGTGCTGCCCCTTGTTCCGGTGCTGGCCGTTTATTTAGGGGAGGGTAGTGTTAGGGTGGTCATTAGAAGGGGTAGACAGAAGAGGGGAGTGACTATGATGGTATGGGGACAGCGTCCTGAGCCGGAACCACCACCGTGGTCAACTGCCCACCCGGACCCTCCCCTGGACTTTGTGCTGGTGCGCCCGGCGTGCGCATCTTGAGGGGGGGGGGTACTGTAACAGTCCTGACCTGTTTTATGTTGTTTTTATGTGTTTATGGTCAGGGCATGTGTTTTGGGTGGGCAGTCTATGTTATCTGTTTCTATGTTCGTTTTGGTTTGCCTGGTATGGCTCTTGATTAGAGGCAGGTGGTTTGCGTTTTCCTCTAATCAAGAGTCATATTTAGGTAGGGCATTCTCACTGTTTGTTTGTGGGTGATTGTCTCCTGTGTCCGTATGTCTGTTCGTACCACATAGGACTGTAGCGTTTGTTTGTTTCGTTTTCGTTTCGATGTCGTCTGTTACCTGTACGTAAGTTTATGTTTAGTTATGTAAGTTTATGTTCAGGTCTCGTCAACGTCGTTTTGTTATTTTGTAGTTTTGCAAGTGTTTGTTTCGTTTCGTGTTGCCATCTTTATCGTTGTTTAATAAAGATGGCTTATTTCCCTGAGCCTGCGTTTTGGTCTGAAGATCCGTCACCCGTTACAGATGTGGCATTGCTATCGGTTTGGTCATCTCCCCTGAACTTGCTCTAAAATGATGTTAACCTCATGGCTTTGGATAGTTTCTGCATTAATTCAGTACTTCCTTAGATACACTTTATAGATGGTTTTGAAAGTTGAGCCTTATTCGCACCTGTCCCTGTGGATAGTCTGTCCTTTCAAGTCCATCGTGGAGCCTCGAGTTTCTCCTCCTGGAAGACATTTAGAAAGGCCTTCTGAATGCACTGTGAGGGTTTTCATATGCAAAAGCACAAATACAGCATAAATAAACTAGTTTTGTATTGATGCCAGGAATAGGTTTTACCATCCAATAACACTGATCAGGCTGATAAGCAAAAGGACCCCCAAAGTTCCTGCTGCAATCCCAAAAACCATTGTGGTAACAGTCTTTTCTTGCCCTGAAAATGCAGCACATATTAGGTCATTTCTCACATAAATATCAGCAATGTACACTACACGACCAAAAGTATGTGGTCACCTGCTCATCGAACATCTCATTCCAAAATCATGGGCATTAATGTCAATGTCATTAAATAGCTGAATACACGCGTTTGAAGGGGTGTCCACATACCTTTGAATATATAGTGTATATCTAACCTACGATTGTGCTCGACGTGCCCGTTTTACCTTTAATAGCCAGCTGCACTTCCTTTGACTTCCCACAGCCGTGACTATTTCTTGCTTCACAGTAGTACAGTCCTCCATCACCAACAGTCACATTGAGGGAGTAACTCAGTCCAGATGCTACCTGTGTTGGTTTATCTCCACTGATCTTGAACCAGGTGAAGTTTGTCACTGGAGGGTTGGCTGTACTGCTGCAGGTCAGATTTACACAGCTGCCCACTAATACTGGATCAGCTGGACTGATGGAGGCCGAGGTGTCCTTAGGAGAGACTGAGGGAGAGGGGTTCATTTGGAATGTATCTGGATATGGTATATTGAATAGTCTCATCAAAACCAGTCTATTACAATCATCAGTGAAAACATGATAGAATGATCTATTCTTCAGGAACCTGTGATTAACTCTTACATGAAACGTTAAGCATCATGTTATGTTCAGCTGTCTTGTTGCTTGCCCCTACTGGGTAGACTGCAGTACAAGTGATGTTCTTCTCATGATGAAGGTATGATGGAGTGAAGGTCACCGTGGAGAGAACTGATTTGGTTTGGTCTGGATTCTCCTGCAGTTGGTTCTCAGTTGTGAACTGTGTTGGGAGAGTCCATGTCAGCTCAGGGGAGTGTTCAGGACAGGGAGCGACAGCAGAGCAGTTCAAACTGACAGGGGTCCCTTCCTTCACCTCACCTGAGACAGTAATGTTGGGACTGGAAGGCAAATCTGTAATACATTGTAGATAAAGATATTTTACACTAATAGGTAAACTATCCACTTGTTCTACTCTTATCCTTGATGCAAGGAATAGAAACTGGGAAAAATAGTTGTTCAACAGTTAAATTGTCTCTTACCCCTGACAAATATATCAACAGACTTTTCATTGTCTGTTGCACGGAATGGTTGACTCTCAATCCTGAAGAAGTATTTATTAGTGTAACTGGTGGTTACATTGAAGAAGACTGTGGTGCAGTTCTTCTGGGACATGTTTCCAGTTATCTTCCCTTGATATCTGTTGACCGTCTCACTACTGTTAAATATCACATTTTCCGGATGCCCACCAAAGTATGGGTTTTCTTTAATCCACACTCCAGAGGTTGGTATTGTGCTGTTAAATTTGTACTTATTTTTGTCAAGAATATCAAATGAACATGGGATTTGCACACAGGAGCCAGTCAGCACATCCAGTCTATTTGGCATTGTGGCGATCAAATCTGGTTGACCAAAACAGGCCAAAACACCTGCAACATAAAAGACATCATCAAGGAGGTTCTGACATATTTTCAGGTCAGTCCAATGACATGTATTTACCCTAGATGACTGACAGGGGCCGCTGTTTGGAAGCAACTGCACAGCCATCTTGTTACTCCTCCTCCATTGTAAAACAGACGTTGGAAGATATAGAAATGCATTTATTAATGTCTACATACATTTTGACAAGTATATTCTATTACAGACACCTTAATCCATACTTTTAAATTATATTATTTCTCCAACCAATGATCGCATCTTGCAACTCACTGAACTGGTATTATCCAATAACTCCTTCATCTTTGAGTCAGTTTTTCCTTCAAATTCGGGGTGTAGCCATGGGCTCCCCCTTTGACCCCAACTATGTGAACCTGTATGTGGAACAATTTGAGGAAGCACTCATTTACAAACAGAGACACACCCCCTACTCTCTAAAATCCTCTCATGGAAGAGATACATAGATGATGTCTTTGTGCTCTGGGAAGGAAGTCAGCAGGAACTAAATTAATTCCAAACTCTGCTAAACGAGAGCTCTGAATATCTCAAATTCACCATGCAGACTAAATTAAGCTACCTGGACTTATGGATCATCAAAGAGAATGATGCATTACATACAGACTTGTACACAAAGCCAACAGACCTCAATACCCTGCTACGTGGGGATAGTATGCATCCCCTTCCCCTCAGGAATGGTCTACCATATAGCCAGTTATTCAGGGTTAAACTAATCTGTTGCCAACAGTCAGATTTTGGCAGCAACGCTAAGAAAATGAAAAATAAATTCAAAATCAGAGGCTACAAGGAAAAAACTATTGATGATGCAACGATGAAAATATCTCAAAAACCAAGAGAGGAATTGCTAAAAACTAAACTAAGTCTTTTGCACAAAGTACACCAAGTGTTCAGAGAAAATGAAAGCAATCCTGAAAAAGCACTGGAATATTCTGCATCAGATATCAATTTCACACCTCTTCAAGGAACCCCCACTGGTGATCTATAAGCATGGTCACAATATTGGGGATAGCTTAGTGAGATCTGACCTACCCCCTGAGCCCACTCAGACACTCTTGACACCCGTTCCAAATGGGAACTACAAATGTGGCTCATGTTCACAGTGCAATAGCACTACAAAAACATCCTTCTATAGACACCCACATACAGGTGGAAAAATCCCTGTTAGGGGTATCATCTCTTGCAAGATAAAAGTAGTGATCTATCTCATCACATGTTCATGTGGTAAATCCAATGTAGGACAAACGAAAAGACAATTAAAACAATGCAGAGCTGAACACCACAGCTCAATCAGGTGTAAGAACACTGACTATCCAATAGCAGCTCACTTTGTTGAAGGTAACCATCCCATCTGCTCCCTCAAATACACACTCATATACACACGCATTGAGCATGTTGGTCTACCAAGGAGAGGAGGCATTTAAAAACATTGACCCCTACTGTCTTAAAATTTAATTTGGTCTCAGTCCCTTCTTATGAACAATTATTCTTTATAAAGAATTCTTACAAATGAATATATTCTTTCTACAGTTTATCAGAGTACAACCAATATGTTCCCCCTGTTGATGATACTAATGATGCATTATGGATGAACTAAAATATTACATGTAACAACATTAAATGATATTGGAAACAATTAAATATATGTGAAATTAAATTAAACAATAATGTATGTTGATGCTAATCTTATGCTAATTTTAATGATAACAATAGGCTAATATATTTAATATGCTGTAAACTATTGTCTTTTAACAGTTTCACTCAATTCACTCTAATTGACCTCATAATTATGACCCCCCCCCCCCCCCACTGTTGTCATTGGTTGCACTAATTGCACTGTTTGTCTAAATAACCTGGCTCAAGCATTCATGACTTTACCCTGAAGAAGGCACAGTGATGCCGAAACGTTGGTGTTTTACCCAATAGATGACTTGGAGTTTATATATATAGAGTGTGCAACTCTCTTTGTTTTTATAGCTTACAGTGTATTCACCGTTAGTCAGCACCTCTACAATAAGTCATTTTCTCTGAGTGTGCTTCAGCTCATGCTTTTTATATGACCTCAACATAACAAATAAAATAAAAAGCATGTAAAGATATTAAAGTATTTTCATCATAGAGTACTAACTTTTCTGTCCCATCTACAACAAAATAGTTAAATACATGTAATTTTGTCTTTGAAACATTTGATTGAAATACTGTAGAATTCCATTAATTCTTATGGAGGACTGCTTCTTCTGGGGAGTACCATATATAGAGACCGGTGGATTTAAAGTCTCTCATTGGCCGTTACATAGCATCAGCGATCCAGGGTTTATACACATCATTGGTACAGTCTCTCCCAATAATAATAATATGAACTTATTTCTATGTACAGGTGATTTTTCAATTGGTTGGTATGTTGTCAAGGAGTGAGGTGACATGATTGTGAGCAGAGGACCACTAGTTTGAGCCCGGTATGGTGACAGGGACAGTGGTGGAAGCTATACTGTTAGATCACACTGACGTCGGTTTCACATGCAAATGAAAAGGTATTTCCCCCTTTCTGGTTCTCTATTTTTGCTTTTTGTTTACTGAGTGTTATCAGATCTTCAACCAAAACCTATTAGATAAAGGGAACTTAAGTTTAGAAATCTAAAAAAAATAGTCACAGTTATTTAATTTATTTCATTAACAAAGTGTGAAAAAGGATTTGCCACCTTACACTCAATAACTGGTTGTGCCACCATTCCAAAACACACAATCAAGTCAGCATGAAAATTGACATAAAGCAACAAATTTAAAGTTTTGTAATGGCCTAGTCCTGTCACGATCGTGTGGCGGATTAACGGACCAAAATGCAGCAGTTGGAAAATATGCCATCTTTTATTTTAACACGAAGATGAACACGACACAAAAACACTTTAACAAAACAACAAAATAACAAAACGACCGTGAAGCTACAAACGTTGTGCACAAACATACAGGCTACAAACGTTCTTACATAGACAATTACCCACAACCAATGAGAGCCTATGGCTACCCTAAATAAGGCTCCCAATCAGAGACAACCGAAATCAGCTGTCTCTAATTGGGAACTCATTCGGGCAACCATAGACTCTCCTAGAATACTAACCACCATAGACAATACTAGACATCTACACTCAACACAAAACCATACACTACAACCATTAACCCCTTTACCAAATAAACACCCAAAACAACAAAACATAAACATTACCCATGTCACACCCTGACCTAACTACAATAATAAAGAAAACCAATAATACTAAGGCCAGGGTGTGACATAACCCCCCCCTTGAGGCGCGAACTCCGGGCGCACCATACACAGTCTAGGGGAGAGTCTGGGTGGGCTTCCTTCCACGGTGGCGGCTCCGGCTCTGGTCGCGGTCCCCTCGTCACCACAGTACCTAACCACCTCCTAGGCTTTCTCCAAACGACCCCCCTCCACATTAACCCCATTGCATTCAGGGGCAGTTCCAGACTAAGGGGCAGTACCAGGGTAAGAGGCAGTACCAGGGTCAGGGGCAGTACCAGGGTCAGGGGCAGTACTAGGGTCAGGGACAGTACCAGGGTAAGGGGCAGCACCAGGGTAAGGGGCAGCACCAGGGTAAGGGGCAGCACCAGGGGAAGGGGCAGCACCAGGGGAAGGGGCAGCACCAGGGGAAGGGGCAGCTCCGGACTGAGGAATGGCAGCTCCGGACTGAGGGACTGCAGCTCCGGACTGAGGGACTGCAGCTCCGGACTGAGGGACAGCCCATGGCTGGCTGACAGATCTGGCTGCTCATGGCTGGCTAACTGATCTGGCTGCTCATGGCTGGCTGACGGATCTGGCTGCTCATGGCTGGCTGACGGATCTGGCTGCTCATGGCTAGCTGACGGATCTGGCTGCTCATGGCTAGCTGACGGATCTGGCTGCTCATGGCTAGCTGACGGATCTGGCTGCTCATGGCTAGCTGACGGATCTGGCTGCTCATGGCTAGCTGACGGATCTGGCTGCTCATGGCTAGCTGACGGATCTGGCTGCTCATGGCTAGCTGACGGATCTGGCTGCTCATGGCTAGCTGACGGATCTGGCTGCTCATGGCTAGCTGACGGATCTGGCTGCTCATGGCTGGCTGACGGATCTGGCTGCTCATGGCTGGCTGACGGATCTGGCTGCTCATGGCTGGCTGACTGATCTGGCTGCTCCTGTCTGGTTGGCGGCTCTGGCAGATCCTGTCTGGTTGGCGGCTCTGGCAGATCCTGTCTGGTTGGCGGCTCTGGCAGATCCTGTCTGACGGACGGCTCTAGCGGCTCCTGTCTGGCTGGCGGCTCTAGCGGCTCCTGTCTGGCGGACGGCTCAGTGGGCTCATGGCAGACGGGCGGCTTTGCAGGCTCATTGCAGACGGATGGCTCAGATGGCGCTGGGGAGACGGATGGCTCAGATGGCGCTGGGGAGACGGATGGCTCAGATGGCGCTGGGGAGACGAGCAGTTCAGTCAATGCTGTGCAGACGGCAGACTCCTGCCGGCTGAGGCGCACTGTAGGCCTAGTGCGTGGGGCCGGAACTGGTGGCACCGGACTGGGGACACGCATCTCAGGGCTAGTGCGGGGAGCAGGAACAGGGCATACTGGACCCTGGGAGCGCACATTAGGCCTAGTGCGTGGGGCCGGAACTGGTGGTACCGGGCTGGGGACACGCATCTCAGGGCTAGTGCGGGGAGCAGGAACAGGGCATACTGGACCCTGGGGACGCACATTAAGCCTAGTGCGTGGGGCCGGAACTGGTGGTACCGGACTGGGGACACGCATCTCAGGGCTAATGCGGGGAGCAGCAACAGGGCACACTGGACTCTCAAGGCGTACTATAGGCCTTTTGCGTGGTACCGGTACTGGTGGTACCGGGCTGAGGACCCGCAGATCAGGGCGAGTACGGGGAGAAGGAACAGTGCGTACAGGACTCTGGAAACACACAGAGGGCTTGGTGCGTGGTGTAGGCACTGGTGGTAATGTGCTGGAGACACGCACCACAGGGCTAGTACGTGGAGGAACAACAGGGCTCTGGAAACACCCAGGAAGCTTGATGCGTGGTGTAGGCACTGGTGGTAATGGGCTGGAAACACGCACCTCAAAGCTAGTACGGGGAGCAGGAACAGTGCGTAAAGGGCTCTGGGGACGCACCTTAGACCTAGTGCTTGGTGCCGGAACTAATGGTACAGGGCTGGGGACATGCATCTCAGGATGAGTGCACAAAGTAGAAACAGGACACACTGGGTTGTGAAGGTGTACTGGAGACCTGGTGTGTATAGCCGGCATCAAATCTTCCGGAACTTTAACACGAGTTTCAGGCTGAGTACGAGGAACTGACACAGGTGGCATCGGACAGCTAACACGCTCCTCAGGGAAAATGCCATGCATACTCTGCCAAATCAACAGCTCTCTCTCTTCACTCTCCTCCAATTTCGTCAACAACTCTTCGAATGTCTCATAATCTCCCCTTCGTTCACTCTCCTCCAATCTGTCCAATAATTCCTCGACACACTCAGACTCACCCCTCAACTTCGCCGACTGCTCCAAGTGCCCCCCTCCAAAAAAAATTTTGTGCTGTCTCTTGGGCTTCCTCCCGTGTCGCCTTGCTGCCTCTATCCCTGCCTTGGGGCAGTGATATTCCCCTGGCTGTGACCAGGGTCCTCTCCCGTCTAGAATTTCCTCCCAACTCCAGAAATCCTTTGGTGGTAGGTCCTGTTGCCGCCTTCCATGCCGCTTGGTCCTATGGTGGGTAATTCTGTCACGATCGTGTGGCGGATTAACGGACCAAAATGCAGCAGTTGGAAAATATGCCATCTTCTTTTATTTTAACACGAAGATGAACACGACACAAAAACACTTTAACAAAACAACAAAATAACAAAACGACCGTGAAGCTACAAACGTTGTGCACAAACATACAGGCTACAAACGTTCTTACATAGACAATTACCCACAACCAATGAGAGCCTATGGCTACCCTAAATAAGGCTCCCAATCAGAGACAACCGAAATCAGCTGTCTCTAATTGGGAACTCATTCGGGCAACCATAGACTCTCCTAGAATACTAACCACCATAGACAATACTAGACATCTACACTCAACACAAAACCATACACTACAACCATTAACCCCTTTACCAAATAAACACCCAAAACAACAAAACATAAACATTACCCATGTCACACCCTGACCTAACTACAATAATAAAGAAAACCAATAATACTAAGGCCAGGGTGTGACAAGTCCAGACCTAATCCCAATTGAGATATTGTGGCAGGACTTGAAATGTGCAGTTCATGATTGAAAACCCACAAATGTCGCTGAGTTAAATCAGTTCGCATGGGAGAGTGGGACACAATTCCTCCACAGCAACGTGAGAGACTGATCAACAACTACAGGAAGTGTTTGGTTGGAGTCATTTCAGCTGAAGGAGACACAACCAGTTATTGAGAGTAAAGGGGCAATTACTGTTTCACACAGGGGCATTGGGTGTTGCACAACTTTGGTAGTGAAATAAATGAAATAAGTATGTCATTGTTGTGTTATTTGTTCACTCAGGTTCCATTGATCTAATATCAGCTTTTGATTGAATATCTGACAACATTCAGTATCAAAAATATGCTACAACATTTACACAGAAGTTTAAATACAGACTATTAAAATACACTAATCAGGAATTAAATGTACACTTTTCTACACAATTAAAAAGCTGGAATATAGCGCATCCCATAAAATATAATGACTTGTGGTTATTCCTTTATGTCTGATTCATAACTAGTTGTTGTTGTGTGGAAGACTCACCTGACATAAAGAGGACAATGAGAAAAAACATGTTCTCAGGACAAGCCATGTGAGAACTCACACACTACTGATCACCTGAAACAGTACAAACATACACTTACTGGTAGAGTAGCTTAACTCACACAACACATTGCATTGAACCATCTCCATATCAAATACACTATGTCCTTCAGTTGTGAAGATAATACATGAACAAACAGCAGTACTTTAGAACATTTTGAATCTCATTACTCATAATTAATTTACTTTAATTTATTTTGAATATTCAAATTAAGAGAAGATATATTGAAGAAGTCGATACTTGCCTTAGACGGTAACGTAAACTGTCTACAGGAGAGACTGTCACACACATAGTGAGGTCTGACAAACGAATGTAGTGAAATTCATGTGGCATATCTCACATCTCATCAGAGACGTACTTCCTAATAATTATATGAGATTTTATTTTAAAAGAATACTACGGTATTTAATGTTCCTCTTTCGGGGTAGGACAGGTCACCACATTTTGATACGGGCCCCCAGTCTGCTCCCAATAAATTGTTAACAGAAACTTTTGGCAATATAACATCTCCCGTATCTCCCAGGCTTGAATGGGAATATCTGTGGGATTTAAACAATATAGTTAAATTATGAACCAAAATCCACTAATAATTTATTCAAATAAAAAAAGGAAAAGTTTATTTTGAGTTCTATACAAAACACGTGGTTGTCACATTAATTTGCAACATGAAAAACAGACTTGGTATGAAACAGAGTAACTGTAACTGTATCTGACTGATTCTCACACACCACTCAACTTCTCCTACACCAACTTCCTCTTTGAAGTCTATTTGCCAAGAAGAGCCTGGTGGGCTGGAAGCCACAGAGACACTCTTTTCACTCCACTTTGATACGGAATTGACTTTTTTGTAGCAGTTTATGAGAATTTATGCAGCAGGTTAGGAGAATTAACGCAGCATGTTAGGAGACTGGGGTTAAGGTTAGGTAAAAGGGTTAGGGTTAGGGTAAATGCTCTCCTAACAAAGGTTGGACAACCACATTTTGGACCCTGCACTTACTTTCCTGCATTTCAACACATTTTGCCATGATGCAGAGAGGAAAATTTGCAATTTGATAATGCTATTCTACACATTTTGTAATGAGGCAGTTATAAAGCTAATTCCCTGCTATTCAACACATTTTTCCATGAAGTCGATGGAAAAGGTTTCAGTTTTAAAGCTAATTTCCTGTAATTCTACACATTTTGCTATCATATGCTATCTGGGGCTGTTTGGTAATCTGTCCCTGCTCCTAACCTGCAACCAAAATTATTTGGCGTGAAAAGAGTGTGTCCCGTGTGCAACAGGAGAGAGCCAGCGACCTGCAGGGCAATGGGTGGCAGGGTAGACATGGGCCCTCTCTTCGACGGTCAAGTCCAGATGGGATGAAGCTTTTGTCAAATTGAAGTTGTATTCTTTTAGCATTTTAGCTAATCCTAACCCTTTTCCGTACTTTCATCTAATCATCATAACCTGATACGTTAATTATCCTAATCTGCTGCATAAATTCTGCTAAACTTGCTAGAAAACAACATTTTGACAAAAGCTGTATCCCTTCTAGACAAAACCATCTTCGACCTGCCCAAGGCCTTCTGGGAGAAGGAGACCCAGGAGCTGAGGGCGTACTTTACCCAACAGGTGGAGGGAGAGCTGAAGGCTCTGGTGGACAGGATCAGGGATTGAGAGGCGGAGGGACCAGATGATTCAGAGAGAGAAGAGAGAAAGTATTGACTATTGGACACTACACTACGCTGATGCTGCAATATTGTGCGGATGAGAATATGGTGCGACTGACAAAAAAGGGACCAACATTCTCATTTCAGTTTTGTGGCAAATGCTTTGCCCATATGTGGGTAAAATGTATTAAAATGTCATGTCTGCATGCAGTTTAGGCTGCCACTCACTATCAATGGATATGTGAGTTGGTATTAGGTAATATTTTTATTTTACTTAACTAGGCAAGTCAGTTATGAACAAATTCTTATTTATAATGACAGCCTAGGAACAGTGGCTCAACTGCTTTGTTCAGGGGAAGAACAATATAGTTTTTATTTATTTATTTAATTTAATTTTTTTATTTCACCTTTATTTAACCAGGTAGGCTAGTTGAGAACAAGTTCTCATTTACAACTGCGACCTGGCCAAGATAAAGCATAGCAGTGTGAACAGACAACAACACAGAGTTACACATGGAGTAAACAATAAACAAGTCAATAACACAGTAGCAAAAAAACAAAATGAGTCTATATAAATTGTGTGCAAAAGGCATGAGGTAGGCAATAAATAGGCCATAGGAGCGAATAATTACAATTTAGCAGATTAACACTGGAGTGATAAATCAACAGATGATCATGAGCAAGTAGAGATACTGGTGTGCAAAAGAGCAGAAAAGTAAATAAATAAAAACAGTAAGGGGATGAGGTAGGTAAATTGGGTGGGCTGTTTACAGATGGACTATGTACAGCTGCAGCGATCTGTTAGCTGCTCAGATAGCAGATGTTTAAAGTTGGTGAGGGAAATAAAAGTCTCCAACTTCAGTGATTTTTGCAATTCGTTCCAGTCATTGGCATCAGAGAACTGGAAGGAAAGGCGGCCAAATGAGGTGTTGGCTTTTGGGATGATCAGTGTTACGCACGCCTCTGAGAAGAGGGAACGCAACACCCTGCTACAACTCAACTCCCCGAGAAGTGAAAGAGGTATGGACTGTAGGTGCGAGTAAGGATGACAAAAGTCAGAATTTACCGTTTACTAGGATTTATTTCCTACACGGTAATATGGGGAAAAGGGGCTGGACAGAACCAAAGGAAAGAAAGTAAATATCAAAGCTCCCCCTCTCCTATCTAACCTGCCTACCCACTTAACTTACCTAACTAAGCACCACCTGGTGCCCTAACCAAAATACAGGGGGTGGTCCGCCCAGGTCTTACCTAGTGTGCCTAGACATTGAATATACTACGGGTATATGTATGCCCTCGGGCCTCTTGCCTAAGCACTCCCTAAGTGCCTTCCCCTTCCCCCCTGGGAACAAATGAAACAGAATAATTATTAACAATTTCACAAACACTACAACAAAACTGAGTAAACTAACTCAGGCCACTAAAGAAGCTTTGACAAAGCAACAAACACAGAACTCTTTCTAATGATTTCTCCAAAACATTCAATCTCCCTCTAACCTTTTCTCCAAAACATTCAATCTCCCTCTAACCTTTTCTCCAAAATATTCAATCTCCCTCTAACCTTTTCTCCAAAATATTCAATCTCCCTCTAACCTTTTCTCCAAAATATTCAATCTCCCTCTAACCTTTTCTCCAAAATATTCAATCTCCCTCTAACCTTTTCTCCAAAATATTCAATCTCCCTCTAACCTTTTCTCCAAAATATTCAATCTCCCTCTAACCTTTTCTCCAAAAATATTCAATCTCCCTCTAACCTTTTCTAACCTTTTCTCCAAAATATTCAATCTCCCTCTAACCTTTTTTTCTGAACAGAACACTGGCTTTTATATCTTCAGGTGGCAATGGTGATTAGAGTCAGCTGCTTCTTGACGAGGGGGCGGAGTCAGCTCCAATCATCAATTAGCCTGGGGTCGACCAATCAGCTGCTTGGGGAGGCTTCCAGGAAGCCATCTCCTGAAACACACACACTCAAATACAACACAGAAACTGGGGAGCGTAACAATCAGTGAGATATACCTGCTGGAGCGCGTGCTACGGGTGGGTGTTGTTATCGTGACCAGTCAACTGAGATAAGGCGGAGCTTTACCTAGCATGGACTTATAGATGACCTGGAGCCAGTGGGTCTTGCGACGAATATGTAGCGAGAGCCAGCTGACTAGAGCATACAGGTCGCAGTGGTGGGTGGTATAAGGTGTTTTAGTAACAAAACGGATGGCACTATGATAAACTGCATCCAGTTTGCTGAGTAGAGTATTGGAAGCTATTTTGTAGATGACATCGCCAAAGTCGAGGATCGGTAGGATAGTCAGTTTTACTAGGGTGAGTTTGGTGGCGTGAGTGAAGGAGGCTTTGTTGTGAAATAGAAAGCCGATTCTTGATTTGATTTTGGATTGGAGATGTTTAATATGAGTCTGGAAGGAGAGTTTACAGTCTAGCCAGACACCTAGGTATTTATAGATGTCCACATATTCTAGGTCGGAACCGTCCAGGGTGGTGATGCTAGTCGGGCGGGCGGGTGCAGGCAGCGAACGGTTGAAAAGCATGCATTTGGTTTTACTAGCGTTTAAGAGCAGTTTGAGGCCACGGAAGGAGTGTTGTATGGCATTGAAGCTCGTTTGGAGGTTAGATAGCACAGTGTCCAAGGAAGGGCCAGAATTATACAGAATGGTGTCGTCTGCGTAGAGGTGGATCAGGGAATCGCCCGCAGCAAGAGCAACATCATTGATATATACAGAGAAAAGAGTCGGCCCGAGAATTGAACCCTGTGGTACCCCCATAGAGACTGCCAGAGGACCGGACAACATGCCCTCCGATTTGACACACTGAACTCTGTCTGCAAAGTAGTTGGTGAACCAGGCAAGGCAGTCATCAGAAAAACCGAGACTACTGAGTCTGCCGATAAGAATATGGTGATTGACAGAGTCGAAAGCCTTGGCCAGGTCGATGAAGACGGCTGCACAGTACTGTCTTTTATCAATGGCGGTTATGATATCGTTTAGTATCTTGAGCGTGGCTGAGGTGCACCCGTGACCGGCTCGGAAACCGGATTGCACAGCGGAGAAGGTACGGTGGGATTCGAGATGGTCAGTGATCTGTTTATTAACTTGGCTTTCAAAGACCTTAGATAGGCAGGGCAGGATGGATATAGGTCTGTAACAGTTTGGGTCCAGGGTGTCTCCCCCTTTGAAGAGGGGGATGACCGCAGCAGCTTTCCAATCCTTGCGGATCTCAGACGATATGAAAGACAGGTTGAACAGGCTGGTAATAGGGGTTGCGACAATGGTGGCGGATAGTTTCAGAAATAGAGGGTCTAGATTGTCAAGCCCAGCTGATTTGTATGAGTCCAGGTCTTGCAGCTCTTTCAGGACATCCGCTATTGTAGGAGTAAATGAGACACATAAAGGCATAGGACAGCTGAACATTAAAAAACAGACCACACGAAGAGAAGAGACACATAGTCTGCTGATTCCACTAAAGGCACACATACCAGAGAAATATGCACTTAGGGCACCTGGACACACTAGACATATAGTCTGCTGATTCCACTAAGGGCACACATACCAGAGAAATAGGCGCCTAAGGCAACTGGACACACTAATGATAGAAGAGACACATAGTCTGCCGATTCCAATAAGGGCACACATACCAGAGAACATGCTGAGGCACTGAGTTAAATACAGGGCTAAGTCATAGGCCTATAGGATAGATGGACATATATTATTTTTAAGACAAGCACGGGTCTGGCCACTATTATAATCTAACTGAAAGCAGATATGGGCGTTAGTAGGCGTGAACAAGCAGGAAGCCTGAACTAAAAAGATAATGGTGGCAGGAAGGATTAAGGGAAGTATGCTTATTTGCATATGGGTTGGACCCATATGCTATATGTGTATAAAGACTGGAGCCGGGGCTGGGAAGCGGGGTGTGTGTTCCGCGGACCATTCCGGCTTTGATATACTTTGTATTAAAAGCCTAATTGATTTCACAAGATCTTGTCAGCGTTATATTTGAACCGATTGTCTACGACACTATCTGGATTTGGGTAAAGGAGAAGCTGGGGACGTTTGTGCGAGTAGCTGCGGAGCTGTTGGCCGAGGTTGGAGTAGCCAGGTGGAAGGCATGGCCAGCCGTTGAGAAATGCTTGTTGAAGTTTTCGATTATCATGGATTTATCTAAATCTGCAAAAATGTCTAAAAACATATTTTCACTTTGTTATTATGGGATATGAATACCTTCTGATGTCAATGTATGCGTGTATACAAGATGACGGTAAGATACTGCTAGACATTGGTTCTGATCTATTGGGGCGGCAGGTAGCCTAGTGGTTTGAGAGTTGGGCCTGTAACCGAAAGGTTGCTAGATCAAATCCCCCAAGTTGACAAGGTAAAAATCTATTGTTCTTCCCATGAACAAAGCAGTTAACCCACTGTTCCTAGGCTGTCATTATAAATAAGAATTTGTTCATAACTGACTTGCCTAGTTAAATAAAATAAAAAATATTACCTAATACCAACTCACATATCCATTTATAGTGAGTGGTAGCCTAAACTGCATGCAGACATGTAATTTTAATACATTTTACTCACATATAGGCAAAGCATTTGCCACAAAACTGAAACGAGAATGTTGGTCCCTTTTTTGTCAGTCCCACCATATCCCCATCCCCACCATACTGCAGCATCAGTGTAGTGTAGTGTCCAATAGTCAATGCTTTCTCTCTTCTCTCTCTGAATCATCTGGTCCCTCCGCCTCTCAATCCCTGATCCTGTCCTCCAGAGCCTTCAGCTTTCCTTCCACCTGTTGGGGGAGGTCGGCTCCCATCTGCTGGGTAAAGTACGCCCTCAGCTCCTGGGTCTCCTTCTCCCAGAAGGCCTTGGGCAGGTCGAAGATGGTTTTGTCTAGAAGGGATACAGCTTTTGTCAAAATGTTGTTTTCTAGCAAGTTTAGCAGAATTAATGAAGCAGGTTAGGATAATTAACGTATCAGGTTATGATGATTATATGAAAGTACGGAAAAGGGTTAGGATTAGCTAAAATGCTAAAAGAATACAACTTAAATTTGACAAAAGCTTCATCCCATCTGGACTTGACCGTCGAAGAGAGGGCCCATGTCTACCCTGCCACCCATTGCCCTGCAGGTCACTGGCTCTCTCCTGTTGCACACGGGACACACTCTTTTCACGCCAAATAATTTTGGTTGCAGGTTAGGAGCAGGGACAGATTACCAAACAGCCCCAGATAGCATATGATTGCAAAATGAGTAGAATTACAGGAAATTAGCTTTAAAACTGAAACCTTTTCAATCGACTTCATGGAAAAATGTGTTGAATAGCAGGGAATTAGCTTTATAACTGCCACAGTTTGTCTCAGCCTCATTGCAAAATGTGTAGAATAGCATTGTCAAATTGCAAATTTTCCTCTCTGCATCATGGCAAAATGTGTTGAAATGCAGGAAAGTAAGCGCAGGGTCCAAATTGCGATTGTCCAACCTTGGTTAGGAGAGCATTTTCCCTAACCCTAACCCCAGTCTCCTAACATGCTGCGTTAATTCTCTTAACCTGCTGCATAAATTCTCATAAACTGCTACAAAAAAGTCAATTCTGTATCCAAGTGGAGTGAAAAGAGTGTCTCTGTGGCTTCCAGCCCACCAGGCTCTTCTTGGCAAATAGACTTCAAAGAGGAAGTTGGTGTAGGAGAAGTTGAGTGGTGTGTGAGAATCAGTCAGATACAATTACAGTTACTCTGTTTCATACCAAGTCTGTTTTTCATGTGGAAACATAATGTGACAACCATATATTTTGTATCGAACTCAAAATAAACTTTTCCTTTTTTTATTTGAATAAATTATTAGTGGATTTTGGTTAATAATTTAACTATATTGTTTAAATCCCACAGATATTCCCATTCAAGCCTGGGGGATACGGGAGAGGGAGATGGTTATGCTGCCAAAAGTTTCTTTTAACAATTTATTGGGAGCAGACTGGGGGCCCGTATCAAAATGTGGTGACCTGTCCTACCCCGAAAGAGGAACATTAAATACCGTAGTATTCTTTTAAAATAAAATCTCATATAATTATTAGGAAGTACGTCTCTGATGAGATGTGAGATATGCCACATGAATTTCACTACATTAGTTTGTCAGACCACACTACGGGTGTGACAGTCTCTACTGTAGACAGTTTACGTTATCTAAGGCAAGTATCTACTTCTTCAATATATTTTCTGTAAATTTGAATGTTCAAAATAAATTAAAGGAAATTAATTATGAGTAATGATATTCAATATGTTCTAAAGTACTGCTGTTTGTTCATGTATTATCTTCACAACTGAAGGACATAGTGTATTGATATGGAGATGGTTCAATGCAATGTGTTGTGTGAGTTAAGCTACTCTACCAGTAAGTGTATGTTTGTACTGTTTCAGGTGATCAGTAGTGTGTGAGTTCTCACATGGCTTGTCCTGAGAACATGTTTTTTCTCATTGTCCTCTTTATGTCAGGTGAGTCTTCCACACAGCAACAACTAGTTATGAATCAGACATAAAGGAATAACCACAAGTCATGATATTTTATGGGATGTGCTATATTCCAGCTGTTTAATTGTGTAGAAAAGTTTGAGGTTAATTCCTGATTAGTGCAGTTTAAAAGTCTAGATTCAAACAGTGCTGTGAAAAGTTTTTGCCCACTTTCAAATTTGTTCGGAGAGACACACAGGAGGCCTGGCTCTGGGAGAAGGCACAGGACTCACCAGGCTGGGGAGACATGCAGGAGGGTTAGGGCTTAGCATAGGCACAGGACTCACCAGGCTGGGGAGACATGCAGGAGGCCTCTTCCTTGGCCGAGGCACTGGATACACTGGGCCATGGAGGCGCACTGGCGGTCTCGAGCGCAGATCTAGCCCCGCCCGTTCTGGCTGGATGCCAGCTTCCACCCGGCAAATGCGGGACGCTGGCACCGAGCACACCGGGCTGTGGATGCTCGGCCGAGACACCGTGCGCATCACCCCATAGCACGGGGCCTGACCAGTCACGTGCTCGCCCCGGTAAGAACGGGAAGTGGGCTCAGGTCTCCAACCTCCAACCTGAGCCCCCCCCCCCCCCCCCCAAAAAATAGTGGGCTGCCCCTCGGGCTTCCTTGCCAGCCGTGTTCCCTCGTACCGCTGGTTCCCTTCTCCTGCTGCCTCTGCTCTCCTGGCTGCCTCCACCTCTTCCCATGGGAGGCGATCCCTTCCAGCCAGGATCTCCTCCCATGTGTAGGATCCCTTCCCGTCCAGAATGTCCTCCCATGTCCATTCCTCCTTTTTTTCCACGCTGCTTGGTCCGTTGGTGGTGGGTAGTTGTGTAACGGCTGTTGGAAGAAGAAGGTGAGGACCAAGATGCAGCGTGATACGTGTTCATATTATTTATTCGAAACTGAACACTAAATACAAAATAACAAAAGGAATTACCGAAACAGTTCTGACAGGTGATACAGACACTACACAGAACATAACTACCCACAAACACAGGTGAGAACCATACTTAGGTAGCTTGTTCCCACCTGTGTTTGCAAACCATGGCTGCGTTCCAAGCAATGGGAACCTCCCCAGAAAGGAGAGACAGGTTAAAAAGGTCGGAGATAGGCTTGGCGATGATAGGGGCAGCAACCTTAAAGAAGAAAGGGTGTAAATTATGAGGTTAATTAGAATGAAATGAGTGAAACTGTTAAAAGACAATAGTTAATTGTTCATAAGAAGGGCCTGAGATCAAAGTCAATATTCAGACCACTAGGGGTCAATGTTTTAAAAAAGCATATATACAGTAGGCTTCCCTCTGTAGTAGTAGGACCTCCATGTTACCTCCACTCCTTGGTAGACCAACATGCTCAATGCGTGTGTAAATGAGTGTGTATTTGAGGGAGGAGATGGGATGGTTACCTTCAACAAAGTGAGCTGCTACTGGATAGTCAGTGTTCTTACACCTGATTGAGCTGTGGTGTTCAGCTCTGCATTGTTTTAATTGTCTTTTCGTTTGTCCTACGTTGGCTTTCCCACATGAACATGTGATGAGATAGATCACTACCTTTATCTTGCAAGAGATGATACCCCTAACAGGGATTTTTCCACCTGTATGTGGGTGTCTATAGAAGGATGTTTTTGTAAAGCTATTGCACTGTGAGCATGAGCCACATTTGTAGTTCCCATTTGGAATGGGTGTCAAGAGTGTCTGAGTGGGCTCAGGGGGCAGGTCAGATCTCACTAAGCTATCCGCAATATTGCGACCATGCTCATAGACCACCAGTGGGGGTTCATTGAAGAGGTGTGCAATTTTGTCTGATTGCAGAATATGCCAGTGCTTCTTCAGGATTGCTTTCATTTTCTCTGAACACTTGGTGTACTTAGTGCAAAAAACTGTTGCGTTGTTTTTCTTCTTTGGTTTAGTTTTTGCAAATCCTCTCTTGGTTTTTGAGATATTTTCATCATTGCAGCATCAATCGTTTTTTCATTGTAGCCTTGAAATTTGAATTTATTTTTCGTTTTCTTAGCATTGCTGTCAAAGTCTGACTGTTGGCAACAGATTCATTTAACCCTGCATAACTGGCTATATGGTAGACCATTCCTGAGGGGAAGGGGATGCATACTATCCCCACGTAGCAGGGTATTGAGGTCTGTTGGCTTTGTATACAAGTCTGTATGTAATGCATCATTCTCTTTGATGATCCAAAAGTCCAGGTAGTTAAATTTTCTCTCATCAGTCTGCATGGTGAATTTGAGATATTCAAAGCTCTCGTTTAGCAGAGTTTGGAATTAATTTAGTTCCTGCTGACTTCCTTCCCAGAGCACAAAGACATCATCTATGTTTATATTCCATGAGAGGATTTTAGAAAGTAGGGGGTGTCACTCTATGTTTTGTAAATGAGTGCTTCCTCAAATTGTTCCACATACAGGTTCACATAGTTGGGGTCAAAGGGGGAGCCCATGGCTACACCCCGAATTTGAAGGAAAAACTCTGACTCAAAGATAAATTAGTTATTGGATAATACCAGTTCAGTGAGATGCAAGATGCAATCGTTGGCTGGAGAAAGGGCAGGGTCTCTCTGTTGAAGAAAGTGTTGCAGGTCACAAAATGTAATTTAAAAGTTTGCAATAAGGTGTCTGTAATAGAATATACTTGTCAAAATGGATGTAGACATTAATACATGCATTTCTATAGCTTTTACAATGGAGGAGGACTAGCTAGATGGCTGTGCAATGGCTTCCAAACAGCTGCACCTGTCAGTCATCTAGGTTTAAAACATATCATTGGACTGAAACGAAAATATATCAGAACCTCCCTGATGTTGACTTTCATGTTGCAGGTGTTTTGGCCTGTTTTGGTCATCGAGGTTTGATCGCCACAATGCCAAATAAACTGGATGTACTGACTGGCTCCTGTATGCAAATCCCATGTTCATTTGACATTCCTCACCAAAATAAGTATACATTTAACAACACAATACATACCTCTGGAGTGTGGATGAAAGAAATCCCATACTTTGATCTGCATCCGGACAGTGTGATATTTAACAGTAGTGAGACGGTCAACAGATATCAAGGGAAGATAACTGGAAACATGTCCCAGAAGAACTGCACCACAGTCTTCTTCAATGTAACCACCAATTACACTAATAGATACCTCTTCAGGATTGAGAGTCAACCATTCCGTGCAACAGACATTGGAAAGTCTGTTGATATAGTTGTTAGAGGTAAGAGACAATTCAACTTTTAACCAACAATTTTTTCCAGTTTATATTCCTTGCATCAAACATAAGAGTAGAACAAGTGGACAGTTTAACTATTTGTGTAAAATATCTTTATCTACAATGTTTTCCAGATTTGCCTTCCAGTCCCATCATTACTGTCTCAGGTGAGATGAAGGAAGGGACCCCTGTCAGTTTGAACTGCTCTGCTGTCGCACCCTGTCCTGAACACCCCCCTGAACTGACATGGACTCTCCCAACACAGTTCACAACTGAGAACCAACTGCAGGAGAATCCAGACCAAACCAAATCAGTTCTCTCCACGGTGACCTTCACTCCGTCATACCTTCATCATGAGAAGAACATCACTTGTACTGCAGTCTACCCAGTAGGGACAAGCAACAAGACAGCTGAACATAACATGATGCTTAACGTTTCATGTAAGATTTAGTACCCGGTTCCTGTAGAATAGATCATTCTATCATGTTTTCACTGATGATTGTAATAGAGTGGTTTTGATGAGACTATTCAATATACCATATCAGATACATTCTAAATGAACCCCTCTCCCTCAGTCTCTCCTAAGAACACCTCAGCCTCCATCAGTCCAGCTGATCCAAAATCAGTGGGCAGCTGTGTTAATCTGACGTGCAGCAGTACAGCCAACCCTCCTGTGACAAACTTCACCTGGTTCCAGATCAGTGGAGATAAACCAACACAGGTAGCATCTGGACTGAGTTACTCCCTCAATGTGACTGTTGGTGATGGAGGACTGTACTACTGTGAAGCAAGAAATAGTCACGGCTGTGGGAAGTCGAATGACGTGCAGCTGGCTAGTAAAGGTAAAACGGCCACGTAGGGCACAATCTTAGGTTAGATATACACTATATATACAAAAGTATGTGGACAAACATTGCTCACAGGTGTATAAAATCGAGCACAAAGCCATGCAATCTCCATAGACAAAAACATTGGCAATAGAATAGCAACATTCACTACAGAGTATCAAACTGCCTCTGGAAACAATGGCAGCACAATAACTCTTCGTTGGGAGCTTCGTGAAATGGGTTTCTATGGCTGTGCAGCCACAAGCCTAAAATCACCTTGCACAATGGCAAGAATTGGCGTGAGTGGTGTACTCTGGAGAAGTGGAAACCCGTTCTCTGGAATGATGAATCACGCTTCACCATCTGGACGAATCTGGGTTTTGCCAGGAGAAAACTACCTGCCCCAATGCATAGTGCCAACTGTACTGTTTGGTGGATGAGAAATGGTCTGGAGCTGTTTTTCATGGTTCGCCTAGGCACCTTTTGTTCCAGTGAAGGGAAATCTTAATCCTACAACATACAATGACATTTTGTATTCCATATTTATACCCATGATTTTAGAATGAAATGTTCGACGAGCAGTTGTCCACATACTTTTGGTCAAGTAGTGTACTTTAGACATTTTTATGTGAGAAATGACCATAATATGTGCTGTATTTTCAGGGCCAGAGGAGCATAATAACTCAATGGTTTTTATGGTTGCAGCAGGAACTCTGGCGGCCTTCTCCAGAGGAGGAGAAACTCGAGGCTCCACGATGGACTTGAAAGGACAGACAATACACAGGGACAGGTGGGAATAAGGCTCAACTTTCAAACCATCTATAAAGTGTATCTAAGGAAGAATAGAATTAATGCTGAAACTATCCAAAGCCATGAGGTTAACATCATTTTAGAGCAAGTTCAGGGGAGATGAACAAACCGAAAGCAATGCTACATCCTGTAAGAATATGGAATGATAACAGAATAGCTGTTGGACTTTGACAGTGTTTACATTAGATTGGAGCTCATTTGTTGGCAAAATGTACCTCTTTACACCTGTCAGTTGAATTTACATTTTCATTGACATCTCCTCAGTATGTATTGTGTAACCTGCTGACCTTAGAGTTTTACACATGACTGAGCTTAGAGCTTTACACATGTTCCTCTCTCTGCGTTCTCTCCACAGAACTCCCCGGTTGGGACAGTGTGTGCTAACCAGGCCACAGCCGGAGAGGAACCAGAGGAACCTGCAGAAGACCAGTCTGAAGAGATCCACTATGGTGACATAGACTTCTCCAAACTACAGACCAAAGAGACCCCAGCTGCAGCCCAGGACAGGGTCCACGGACAGGAGAGTGAGTACGCTGAAGTCAATGTGACCAGGAGAGGGGCCCAGGAACCACCACTTAACAACCTAGATGGACTTTATGCACAAGTGAATTAAAGAGGTGCATGTTAATTTTCCAATGGGTATTAAGTGTTTTTATGTACAGTATTGTCATTGTGTATCTGTTTTCTATTGGTACTTTGTTACATTGATAATTGTGTGCTCTATGATTATCTGCATATTTGTAAAATTTGCTGGGATGAAAAGTGTTTAACTGTTACTATAGTGTTGATACGATGATGTAGGCTACTCTTTATTTCGGACCATTTATTTTGAGTGTTGAGTTCACAGAGCATCTGTTTAATGGGTTCCAGTATAGAGGAACTGCTGAGTTCAACTAGCCAACTGAAGGCAGTTTAAGTCCATATAAAGTCAATGATGACTGAGGAGAGAAGACACAGTTAGTTGGAGAGACATTGGTCTGATACAAGACAGGAAGTTGGTGCAGGAAGTCTACATGACGGCAGAATGGTGTTAACATCTACTAGTCACTGTTTATCTTAATATTTTGTGCAGTTACCAGAATAACAATATCATCTATTTTCAGTTTATATCTATTTAGAAGTTATTGTGACCGATTTTATGTTGAATGTTAAATCAACGAAACAATTGAGGCTGAATTTAGTGTTGTTGATTAATTGCACTGTAATTAAAACCTTTACATTCAATTTCCATTAAATCTTTTGGTCTTATTGGTCCAACATTTTACATCTCATTAAAATGTATCAAATTTACATTTTGTGTCACTGGCCTCATAGGCGGAAATCCCAGGGGGGACGGGGGGGACACGACCCCCCCATCTTGGGAAAAATATGATTTGTCCCCCCCAATATATCACTGTAAACATAACTATGTAATTTCGATAATATTAATAATACGCAATGAAAGCACTTGTGCTGATTATAGACACTTAATAGCGCATTTAAATTTCAAAAGATTGTGACCCCCCCCCGCCCTTTGCCTCACAATGGTTTGATCCACTGCCAGTTCTTTAGCTGGCAAGGTAATAGAGAGTACGCATCTACTGTCCGAAAGGCACATGTACGTAACTGACGTGAGGTTAATCCAGTCAATCCATAGCAATGTTATTTATTTATTTTTATGTTGGCAGGGTTCACACACTAGTTGAATTTGCAGAGCTAGCGCGCAAACTAAAGCAAACATTAACTATCAAGCTAGCTAGTACCTATTCCATTTATGTGGCGTCGTCAAAGATGGAATCTTTGCTATCGTCAGTTTATTCCAAGATCAGCATGCAGCTGTAGTGCTTTGACGTCCCTGTGATAAGGTTAGCAATAAACTGAAGTCCAAACTGAACAGAACAGAACTACACTCTCTTCTACCATTGTCTTAAATATATATAATGGTCTCGTTGCAAAAGATAAATTGTCGCTAGTGAACTTTTTTTATTTTATTTTATTTCACCTTTATTTAACCAGGTAGCAAAGATTATAGCAAACACACAGAAACGGAATTGGTGCTCGCTAGCTTTACAAATTCAGCTATTGTTGGAAGCCAGCCAATATGAAACAAACTATTTAAATTACAAAAGGTTGCAGCATGTGTTGTGTAAATGTGTGTGTGTGCAGCTAGGCCAGCCAGCCAGCCAGGTAGAAATATGGCAGAAAAAAGTAAGAAGACGGACATCAGAGTATTTGTCAGTACACCAAAACGCATAGTAAGAACTCTAGTATCCTAACATCTCAAAGACTAGTTGATAAAATGTTCATAAGAAAGAAGTGAAATGCTAATGGAAATGTTTCACAATGATGTCATTAGGCAGAGCAGGCAACAGATGGCACACAGACAGCAGAGCTGGGGACAGATATGCAGGGACAGACTGGCAGGGACAGGGAGTCTCAGGTAAGTTTGTTGAGTCTTTGTTTGGCAACATTATGAAAGGTTCTCAATTTTTTTGACTTGTAAAATAGGGACATAATTGGAAAATGCCATGGATACCCCCACTCTCAACTTAAACTGGTGACTAAACTAAGATTTGTTTACGGCAATGGTATTGCTGTTGTGATTAATTGTGTAGTTTTGGGTACCGGTAGTTAGGAGTACGGCAAACACCTTATTTATTTTCTAGGAGACAGACTGAGTCAGTTAGGGTGGTGAAAGGGAAAGAGCCAGGGAGAGAGACTTCAGAGGACAGTGTCACAGCCACGGCAGGACCAAGTGTCACCCTTGTTGCCAGCAGCACCAGTATAGGGGACAGTGGCACAGCATTGTCCAGTTACCACAGTGATGGCACAAAACCATATCAGCCACACCCACAATTTATAGAACCGCAAACTCTTGCCAACAGAGTGTTGAGGTTTCAAGAGAGATGGTTTCGCGATTTCCCCTGGCTACATTATAATCCATCAATAAAAGGAGTGTTGTGTTTTCACTGTAGCCAAGGGTTTTCAAGCCAGCCATCTTTTGGCCAAAGAGCTGATGCTGCCTTCATTAGTGCAGGATTTAGGAACTGGAGAAAAGGCATTGAAAAATTCACAGCACATCAAAATTGCCAAACCCACCGCCACTTTGTAACTGTAACAGGACACCAGCTAAATCCAATCAGTGTCCAGTTATGTCCAGCGCGTGGGGTAAACAGCTGGATGACGCAAGGCATTGCTTGATGAAAATTGTTAGTTCGGTGCGGCATGTAGTAAGACAGGGACAAGCCTTTAGAGGCCACACGGATGACAGTGGGAATTTATACCAGATTTTGAAACTTAGGGCAGAAGAGGATGATCCCATTTTACTGAAGTGGTTAACAGAGCGTACCACAATGTACACAGGCCCCAAAGCACGGAATGAAATTCTGAACATCATGGCCAATAGTCATTCGAGGCATTGCAGCTGAGATTAGGTCTCTTCCGATTGTACAATTTTCATTAATTGTTGATGGTACTCAAGATGTCTCTGATGCTGAACAGGAGAATGTCTGTCTGCGTTATGTTGACCATGACCATGTCCCTCACAAGGAGTTTATTGGGCTATACAGGGTGTCGGAGACAACAGGCGAGGGCATTGCGAAAGTGCCAACTGATGTGTTGTTGAGGAAACCCGCAAACATATGCTCGGTTCTTTTGTTCAGTAGTGTGTATAGCAGTGGTTCTCAACCTTTTTGGGGTACTGGAACCCCTGCATATTTTGAGACAAGGCAGGCAAGGTTTTTGAGTGGTCCTCAGGGACCTCCACCCCCTCTATATTATATGTAAACTTACTGGAAACCTTGTGGTACTGACTACATTCATTACACTTTTTATTTCACGGACCCCTTGCAATTAGTCCATGGACCCCTGTTTGAGAACCCATGGTGTAATTGATAGTTGTTCTTTTGTTTAGTAGTTTTTAGTACACTTACAAATGATTTATTTCATGTTATTTTATTTAAAATTGCATACTTTGTGCGACATACTTGTCCATAGCTGCTGTTTGAAGAGTTGAGACACTGACTGAAGGATATTTTGGTTGATTTATTTGGGGTTTTCATTGAAGTAGTTATTTTGCTTTTAGAACTGTACTTATTTTAAGCTTTTTGTTCTTGCAAAGATATTGTAGACTCAGGCCAGGTGGACATATTTAATGACTATATAAATGTATCAGAAAAAGTCAAATTAAAAGGTCAATTCAATACGGAGACCAACTTTGTGATGGTTCTCAATGGAGATTCTTTTAGATGTGATCACACCATGTTCATTGTATTTATGAAAACTACACCCATACAGTGTACAGTACCATTGTCACCTACTGACCTTTCTTGATATTGCTGGTTGTAAGTACGAATACCTGCATACATACTGGACTGGTAAGGAGCACTGCTATAACTATTATTAGTAGTAGAATTATAATGATTTAAACATTTGAACAAGTTGGGAAAACCCTTCAGTTAACTACTGTACCTATCAATTATCCAGTTGTAGAAATTATGGTTCCTCAATATACATTTAACAACGTATGCTATGTGTTACAGCACTACTTTTGGTGTCCCCCTCAGGAATTGCTCTTGAGAAAATTTAATGTAATTGTCCCCTCCAAGGTTGATCTCAGATTTTCGCCCCTGACTGGCCTACACACATTACCCCATAATGTAGAATTACGTTTTTTGGACATAAAAAAAATGAAAGCTGAAATGTCAATATGTATTCAACACCTTTTCTATGGCAACTAAATAAGTTCAGGAGTAAAGATTTCCTTAACTAGTCACATGAGTTGCATGGACTCATTCTGTTTGCAATACTAGTGTTTAACATAATTTTTGAATGACTACCTCATCTCTGTACCCCACACATACAATTATTTGTTAGGTCCCTCAGTCAAGCAGCAAATTTCAAACAGATACAACCACAAAGACAAGGGAGCTTTTCCAATGCCTCACAAAGAAGGGCACCTGTTGGTAGATAAATACATTTGACATTGAAAATCCCTTTGAGCATGGTGAAGTTATTAATTACAGTTTGGATGGTTTATCAATACACCCAATCACCACAAAGTGTGACGCTAGTCCTCCTCCTCTTCTGAGGAGGAGTAGTCGGAAGGATCGGAGGACCAAGATGCAGCGTGGTGAGTATTCATTTTAATAAGAATACTTAAACAACGAATAAAACAATAAACCGACAAACGAACGAAAACGTAACAGTCCCGTATAGTGAACACAAACACAGGAACACAGGAACCACCCACAATACAAAACAGGCTACCTAAATATGGCTCCCAATCAGAGACAACGACTGACACCTGCCTCTGATTGAGAACCATATCAGGCCAAACACATAGAAATAGACAAACTAGACATACAACATAGAATGCCCACTCACATCACACCCTGACCAAACAAAACATAGAAACATACAAAGCAAACTATGGTCAGGGCGTGACACAAAGATACAGGTGTCCTTCCTAACTCAGTCACCGGAGGGGAAAGAAACCGCACAAGGATTTCACCCACAGGAGGTTGGTGGCACCTTAATTGGAGCGAGTGGGCTTGTGATAATTAAACACATGGTTCGTTTCAGACATTATTATGAGCCGATCTCCTCTCAGCAGCGTCCACAGATTTCACCATAAGGCCAGTGGTGATGATCCATGGCACAACGCCTCAAGTGATGATCCTTGGCAAGAAGCCTCCAGTGATGATCCATGGCAAGAAGCCTCCAGTGATGATCCATGGCAAGAAGCCTCCAGTGATGATCCATGGCAAGAAGCCTCCAGTGATGATCCATGGCAAGAAGCCTCCAGTGATGATCCATGGCAAGAAGCCTCCAGTGATGATCCATGGCAAGAAGCCTCCAGTGATGATCCATGGTACGAAGCCTCCAGTGATGATCCATGGCACGAAGCCTCCAGTGATGATCCATGGCACGAAGCCTCCAGTGATGATCCATGGCAAGAAGCCTCCAGTGATGATCCATGGCATGAAGCCTCCAGTGATGATCCATGGCAAGAAGCCTCCAGTGATGATCCATGGCACGAAGCCTCCAGTGATGATCCATGGCACGAAGCCTCCAGTGAGGAGTCTTGGCACGAAGCCCGCAACGAGGGTCCCCAGTCCGGAGTCTCCAGCGACGGTCTCCAGTCCGGAGCCTCCAGCGATGGTCTCCAGTCCGGAGCCTCCAGCGACAGTCTCCAGTCCGGAGCCTCCAGCGACGGTCCCCAGTCCGGAGCCTCCAGCGACGGTCTCCAGTCCGGAGCCTCCAGCGACAGTCTCCAGTCCGGAGCCTCCAGCGACGGTCCCCAGTCCGGGACCCGTAACGAGGGTCCCCAGTCCGGAGTCTCCAGCGACAGTCTCCAGTCCGGAGCCTCCAGCGACGGTCTCCAGTCCGGAGCCCCCAGTTACGGTCCCCTGTCCGGGGCCTGCAACAAGGGTGCCCAGTCCGGGGCCCGCAACGAGGGTGCCCAGTCCGGGGCCCGCAATGAGGGTGCCCAGTCTGGGGCCCGCAACGAGGGTGCTTAGTCCGGGGCCCGCAGCAAGGGTGCCCAGTCCGGGGCCAGCAGCGAGGGTGCCCAGTCCGGGGCCCGCAACGAGGTTGCCCAGTCCGGGGCCCGCAGCGAGGGTGCCCAGTCCGGGGCCAGCTATGAGGGTCCCCAGTCCGGGGCCCGCTACGAGGGTCCCCAGTTCGGGGCCCGCTACGAGGGTCCCCAGTCCGGGGCCCGCTACGAGGGTCCCCAGTCCGGGGTCGGCGACGAGGGTCCCCGCACCAGAGGTGCCACCAAAGTGGGGTGAGCCAGAGGTGGAGCGGGGTCTGCGTCCCGCACCTGAGCCGCCACCGCGGATAGATGCCCACCCAGATCCTCGCTTATAGGTTCAGTTTTTGCGGCCGGAGTCTGCACCTTTGGGGAGGGGTACTGTCACGCCCTGACCTTAGAGAGCCTTTTTATGTTTCTAGTTGGTTTGGTCAGGGTGTGATTTGGGTGGGCATTCTATGTTTTGTTTTCTATGTTTCTTCATTTCTATGTTTTGGCCGGGTATGGTTCTCAATCAGGGACAGCTGTCTATCGTTGTCTCTAATTGGGAACCATACTTAGGTAGCTTTTCCCCACCGATGCTTTGTGGGTAGTTGTTTTCTGTTTAGTTTTCTTCACCTGACAGGACTGTTTCGGTTTCGTGTATTCCCTTTGTTATTTTTTTGTTAAAGTGTTCAGTTTCAATAAAAGTCATGAACACTCACCACCCTGCGCTTTGGTCCGATTCCTCATCCGACAACAACACCCGTTACACTGTTAAAGGGATATGGTTAAGGAAAATGCTCTCCTAACCAGAGTTGGAAGACAGCATTTGGTACCCTGAGCTTACAGTGGCAAGAAAAAGTATGTGAACCCTTTGGAATTACCTGGACTTCTGCTTAAATTGGTCATACAATTTGATCTGATCTTCATCTAAGTCACAACAACAGACAAACACAGTCTGACGTTTTCACGTCTATTATTGAAAACACGAGTAAACATTCACAGTGCAGGGTGGGAAAAGTTTGTGAACCTTTGGATTTTATAACTGGTTTACCCTCCTTTGGAAGCAATAACCTCAACCAAACGTTTTCTGTAGTACTGAACTGTTTCAGTTCAGCAATATTCTTGTGATGTCTGGTGTGAACCGCTCTCTTGAGGTCATGCCACTGCATCGCAATCGGGTTGAGGTCAGGACTCTGACTGGGTCACTCCAGAAGGAGTATTTTCTTCTGTTGAAATAATTCTGTTGTTGTTTTACTTCTGTGTTTTTGGGTTGTTGTCCTGTTGCATCACCCAACTTCTGTTGACCTTCAATTGGCGGACAGATAGCCTTACATTCTGCTGCAAAAAGTCTTGATAAACTTGCGAATTCATTTTTCCATTGATGATAGCAAGCTGCCCAGGCACTGTGGAAGCAAAGCAGACCCAAACCATGATGCTCCCTCCACCAAACCTTACAGTTGGGATGAGGTTTTGATGTTTGTGTGCTGTGCCTTTTTTTCTCCACACATAGTGGTGTGTGTTCCTTCCAAACATCTTAACTTTAGTTAAATCTGTCCACAGAATATTTTGCCAGTAGCGCTGTGAAACATCCAGGTGCTCTTTTGTGAACTTCAGACGTGCAGCAATGGTTTTTTTTGGAGAGCAGTGGCTTCTTCTGTGGTGTCCTCCCATGAACACAATTTTTGTTCAGTGTTTTACGTATCATAGACTCGTCAACAGAGATGTTAGCATGTTCCAGAGATTGCTGTGTGTCTTTAGCTGACACTCTAGGATTCTTCTTAACCTCATTGAGCATTCTGCACTGTGCTCTTGCAGTCATCTTTCCAGGATGGCCAGTCCTAGGGAGAGTAGCAACAGTGCTGAACTTTCTCCATTTATAGACAATTTGTCTTACCGTGGACTAATGAAAATCAAGGCTTTTAGAGATACTTTTGTAACCCTTTCCAGATTTATGCAAGTCAACAATTCTTAATCTTAGGTCTTCTGAGATCTTTTTTGTTCAAGGCATGGTTCACATCAGACAATGCTTCTTGTGAATAGCAAACTCAAACTTTGAGAGTGTTTTGTATAGGGCAGGGCAACCCTAACCAACATCTTTAATCTCATTGACTGGATTCCAGGTTAGCTGACTCCTGACTCCACTGTGAATTTTTAAATGATGTATTCAATAAAGACAAGGAAAATATAATAATTTGAGTGTTGTTAGTTTAAGCACACTGTGTGTGTCTATTGTTGTGACTGTGACATTTTATGACCATCCAATCCATGTAATTCCAAAGGGTTCACATACTTTTTCTTGCCACTGTACTTTCCTGAATTTCAACACATTTGCCATGGTGCAGAGAGAAACATTTGCAATTTTACAATGCTATTCTACACAATTTGTCAGTTTTAAAGCTAACTTCCTGAAATTCTACCCTTTTTGCCATGAAGCAGAGATTTATTTAGGTGTTTTATAGTTCATCATGCTTGTGTTCACATTTTGCCATGAGGCTGAGACAAAGTGTTGCAGTGTTAAAGCTAATTTCCTACTTTTCAACACATTTTGCTATCATATGCTATCTGGGGCCATTCTGCCGTTCCTAACCTGCTACCAAAATGACTTCTTATTGACGTGACGTCCACAGGTACCACAGGAGAGAGCCAACGACCTGCAGGGCCTGAGCGGCAAGGTGGAAATTGGCGCCCTCTTCGACAGTCAAGTCTTGGTGGGATAAAGCGTTTGTCAAATTTACGTCAAAAGTTGAATTATTTTTGCATTTTATCTCATCCTAACCCTTATCTGTACTTTAATCTATTTATCATAACCTGCAACATTAATTATCCTACCTGCTGCATAAATTCTCCTAAACTTGCTAGATTTTATTTGTTATTTTTTACAAAAGCTGTATACCTTCTAGATAAAACCCTCTTCGACCTGCCAAAGGTCTTCTGGGAGAAGGAGACCCAGGAGCTGAGGGTGTACTTTACCTGGCAGGTGAGAGCCGACTTCCCCTAACAGGTGGAGGGAGAGCTGAAGGCTCTGGAGGACAGGGTCAGGAATTGAGAGGCAGAAGGACCATGATTCAGAGAGAGAAGAGAGAAAGCATTGAATATGGGACACAACACTACGCTGATGCTTCAATATGGTGGGGATGGGGATATGGTGGGACTGACAAAAAAGGGACTAACAAGCTCATTGCAGTGTTGTGGAAACTGCTTTGCCTATATGTGGGTAAAATGTATGAAATTTCAAATAAACAACGTGTCTGCATGCAGTTCAGGCTACCACTCACTGTCAATGGATTTATGAGTACTGTAGGTATTAGGTGATAGATCAGAGTCAGTGTTCAACTGTATCTTACTGCTCTTTCCTTGACATAGATTGACCATGTGAATCCAAGTGAAAGCTATGATCCCTTATTGATGTCACTTGTTAAATCCACTTCAGCGGAGATGAAGGGGAGAGACAGGTAAAATAAGAATTTTTAAGCCTTGAGACAATTGAGAAGTGTATTGCGTATGCGAACCATTTAGAGGGTGTTTTGGCAAGACAATAAATGTAAGTGCCTTTGAACGAGGTGTGGCAGTAGGTGCCAGGCGCACTGGTTTGTGACAAGAACTGCAACACTGCTGGGTTTTTTAACACTGTTTCCCATGTGTATCAAGAATGTTCCACCACCCAAAGGACATCCAGTCAACTTGACACAAGTGTGGGAAGCATTGGAGTCAACATGGGCCATCATCCAACGGGGAACACTTTCGACACCTTGTAGAGTCCAGCCCCGATGAATTGAGGCTGTTCTGAAGGCAAAAGGGGGTGAAACTCAATTCATTTACTCAGTGCCTTCAGAATGTATTCATACCCCTTGACTTAATAAACATTTTGTTGTGTTACAGCCTGAAATTAAAATGCATTAAATATATGTATTTTCTCACCCATCTACACACAATACCCCTTAATAACAAAGTGAAAATATGTCTTTAGAAATGTTTGCAGATGATTTGAAAATGAAATACAGAACTATCTAATAAACATTAGAATCACTTTTTGGCAGTGATTACATCTGTGAGTCTTTCTGGGTAAGTCTGTAAGAGCTTTCCTGGATTGTACAATATTTTTTTTATTATTCTTTATAAAATGATTAAATCCCTGTCAAATGGTTGTTGATCATTGCTAGACGGCCATAACATGGTGCAGCCATCACCATGCTTGAAAATATGAAGAGTGGTACACAGTGATGTGTTGTGATGGATTGGCCCCAAACATAACACTTTGTATTCAGGACATAGAGTACATTTATTTTTACACATTTCTTGCAATTTTACTTTAGTGCCTTATTGCAAACAGGATGCATGTTTTGGAATATGTGTCACGTTCCTGACCTATTTCTGTTAGTTTGTTGTATGTGTTAGTTGGTCAGGACGTGAGTTTGGGTGGGCATTCTATGTTTTCTGTTTCTATGTTGGTTTATGGGTTGCCTGGTATGGCTCTTAATTAGAGGCAGGTGTTTGGTGTTCCTCTAATTAAGAGTCATATTTAGGTAGGTTGTCTCACAGTGTTCGTTGTGGGTGGTTGTCTCCTGTGTCTGTGTTTGTCGCACCATACGGGACTGTTCGGTTTGTTTTGTTCATCGTCATATTTATGTGTAGGCTATTTTCCCTGTTCGTGCGTTCTCGTGTTTTATTGTAAGTTCGTATTGTCCAGGTTTGTCTACTCCGTTTAGTTATTTTGTTAATTAGTCAAGTGTATTTTGTTTCGTGTTTTTTCCGTCTTGTTCATTAAAATCATGTCTTCACAATCCGCTGCATCTTGGTTCCATCACTACTCCTCCTTTTCGGTTGAAGAGGAGGAGGACCACCGTTACAATATGTTAATTCTGTACATGTTTCCTTCTTTTCAGTCTGTCACTTAGGTTATTATTGTGGTGTAACTATAAAATTGTTGACCAGTCCTAAGTGTTCTGCTATCACAGCCATTAGACTGTGTAAATGTTATAAAATCACCAGTGGACTCATGGTGAGATCCCTGAGCATTTTCCTTCCTCTCCGGCAACTGAGTTAGGAAGGACAACTTTATCTATAGTGACTGGGTGTATTGATACACCATTAAAAATTGTAATTAATAACTTCCCTGAAAGGGATATTCAACTATTAATGTTTTACCCATCTACCAATAGGTGCTCTTCTTTACGAAGCATTGGAAAACCTCCCCAGTCTTTGTGGTTAAATCTGTTTGAAACACACTGCTCAACTGAGGGACCTTATAGGTAATTGTATGTGTGGGGTACAGAGATGAGGTAGTCATTCAGTAGTATTGCACACACAGTGAGTCCATGCAACTTCTTAATACTCCTGAAATTATTCATGATTGTCATAAGAAAGAGGTTGAATACTTATTGACTCAAGATATTTCATCTTTTAATTTGTTTTTTAATTCAAGACATCATTCCACATTAATGGGTATTATGTGTAGGCCAGTGACACATATAAATGTAATCAATTTGAATGAAATACGTAAAATGTTGGACCAATAAGACCAAAATATTTAATGGAAATTGAATGTAAAGGTTTTTATTACAGGGCAATTAATAAACAACCTTATATTCAGTCTCAATTGTTTCTTTGATTTAACATTCAACATAAAAACTGACACAACAACTTCTAAATAGATATAAACTGAAAATATATAATATTGTTATTCTGGGAACTGCACAAAAGATGCAGAGAAACAGTGAATAGTGGATTTTAACACCATTCTGCCATCATGTAGACTTCCTGCACCAACTTCCTGTCTTGTATCAGACCACTGTCTCTCCAACTAACTGTGTCTTCTCTCCCCAGTCATCATTGACTTTATATGGTCTTAAACTGCCTTCAGTAAGCTAGTTGAACTCAGCAGTTCCTCAATACTGGAAACCATTTAACAGATCCTCTGTAAACTCAACACTAAAAATAAATGGTCTAAAATAAAGAGTAGCCTACATCATCATATCAACACTATAGTAACAGTTAAATACTTTTCATCCCAGCAAATTCTACAAATATTCAGATATTCAAAGAGCACACAATTACAAATGTAACAAAGGTATCAATAGAAAACGAATACCCAATGACAATTCTGTAGATAAAAACATTTAAAACCCATTGGCAAAATACATAAAATGCACCTCTTATTGACTTGTGCATGAAGCCCATCTAGGTTGTTAAGTAGTGTTTACTGGTTCCCTCTACCGACCGTGGCCTGGTTAGAGCACACTGTCCCAACTGGGGAGTTCTGTGGAGAGAACACAGAGAAAGGAACAGTGGTCAGGACCGACACTTCAGAAGAATAATGACTTCATAGTTACAGTTGGTTACACAACACAGTATTCATTCAATTCTTCCTTAAACACACATTCTAGATTGGTTTTAAAAGTTGAGTCTAACATTCCCACCTGTCCCTGTGAACGGTCTGTCATGTCAAACCCACTGGGGAGTCTAGATGTTCTCCTCCTCCTGGAAGACAAGAATAAAAGGTATTTTGACATCATTTGTGTTTTCATATACAAAAGCACAAACAGCATGATAAATGTTTAAATTGAGGATGGGAATAAATTTTTACCATGCAAAGAATACGATCAGGCTGAAAAGGAAAATGAACCCCAAGGTTTTTCCTACAATCTCATAAACCTTTGGGTTAACAGGCTCTTCTTGCCCTGTAAATAAAACACATATTATGGTCATCTGTTCCTAAAAGAGGAAACATTTTGCACATTGTCTAACATTACAAATATACTGTAGATGTAAGATCTTAATTTAGCCAGTATTGTTGCAGCAAAATAATCCTCCAGCAAAAGGATTCGAACTTTTCCTCCGTAAGGTTGTTCCATTGGTGGTGAGGCTATTAGCTGGACAAAATAAGGCTACATGAAAAGTGCAATACTGTTAATATAACCACGTTTTAGTGCAGATTTTTGTTGAATATATGCAAATCACAAAGCTTATCTGTCACGATCGTGTGGAGGATTGACGGACCAAAACGCAGCATTAGGAAAATAAGCCATCTCCTATTATTGATGAAGAAGGCAAAACGAAACAAACACACTTACAAACTAACCAAAACAATAAACGATCGTGAAGCTAAATAAACGATGTGCACACACAGGCTACAAACGTTTAACATAGACAACTACTCACATCAAATGAAAGCCTATGGCTACCCTAAATATGGCTCCCAATCAGAGACAACAGAAATCAGCTGTCTCTAATTGGGAACTCATTCAGGCAACCATAGACTCTCCTAGACAACTAAACATACATAGACAACGCTAGACACATGTACTCAACACAAACCCATATACTACACCCAACACCCCCTTTACCATAGAATCACCCAAAACCAACAAAACACAAACATTCCCCATGTCACACCCTGACCTAACTAAAATAATAAAGAAAACAAAGAATACTAAGGCCAGGGCGTGACATAACCCCCCCCCTTAAGGTGCGAACTCCGGGCGCACCATTAAACAGTCTAGGGGAGGGTCTGGGTGGGCTTCCATCCACGGTGGCGGCTCCGGCTCTGGTCGTGGTCCCCACGTCACCACAGTCCCTAACCGCCTCCTTAGCTTCCTCCAAATGACCCCCCTCCACATTAACCCCACTGCATTAAGGGGCAGTTCCGGACTAAGGGGCAGCTCCGAACTAAGGGGCAGTACCAGGGTGAGGGACTGCAGCTCCGGACTGAGGGACTGCAGCTCCGGACTGAGGGACTGCAGCTCCGGACTGAGGGACTGCAGCTCCGGACTGAGGGACTGCAGCTCCGGACTGAGGGACTGCAGCTCCGGACTGAGGGACTGCAGCTCCGGACTGAGGGACTGCAGCTCCGGACTGAGGGACTGCAGCTCCGGACTGAGGGACTGCAGCTCCGGACTGAGGGACTGCAGCTCCGGACTGAGGGACAGCCCATGGCTGGCTGACGGATCTGGCTGCTCATGGCTGGCTGACGGATCTGGCTGCTCATGGCTGGCTGACGGATCTGGCTGCTCATGGCTGGCTGACGGATCTGGCTGCTCATGGCTGGCTGACGGATCTGGCTGCTCATGGCTGGCTGACGGATCTGGCTGCTCATGGCTGGCGGGCGGCTCTGGCTGCTCATGGCTGGCGGGCGGCTCTGGCTGCTCATGGCTGGCGGGCGGCTCTGGCTGCTCATGGCTGGCGGGCGGCTCTGGCTGCTCATGGCTGGCGGGCGGCTCTGGCGGATCCTGTCTGGCGGGCGGCTCTGGCGGATCCTGTCTGGCGGGCGGCTCTGGCGGATCCTGTCTGGCGGGCGGCTCTGGCGGATCCTGTCTGGCGGGCGGCTCTGGCGGATCCTGTCTGGCGGGCGGCTCTGGCGGATCCTGTCTGGCGGGCGGCTCTGGCGGATCCTGTCTGGCGGGCGGCTCTGGCGGATCCTGTCTGGCGGGCGGCTCTGGCGGATCCTGTCTGGCGGGCGGCTCTGGCGGATCCTGTCTGGCGGGCGGCTCTGGCGGATCCTGTCTGGCGGGCGGCTCTGGCGGATCCTGTCTGGCGGGCGGCTCTGGCGGATCCTGTCTGGCGGGCGGCTCTGGCGGATCCTGTCTGGCGGGCGGCTCTGGCGGATCCTGTCTGGCGGGCGGCTCTGGCGGCTCCTGTCTGGCGGGCGGCTCTAGCGGCTCATGGCAGACGGGCGGCTTTGCAGGCTCATGGCAGACGGGCGGCTTTGCAGGCTCATGGCAGACGGGCGGCTTTGCAGGCTCATGGCAGACGGGCGGCTTTGCAGGCTCATGGCAGACGGGCGGCTTTGCAGGCTCATGGCAGACGGGCGGCTTTGCAGGCGCTGGGCAGACGGATGGCTCAGATGGCGCTGGGCAGACGGATGGCTCAGATGGCGCTGGGCAGACGGATGGCTCAGATGGCGCTGGGCAGACGGATGGCTCAGATGGCGCTGGGCAGACGGATGGCTCAGATGGCGCTGGGCAGACGGATGGCTCAGATGGCGCTGGGCAGACGGATGGCTCAGATGGCGCTGGGCAGACGGATGGCTCAGATGGCGCTGGGCAGACGGATGGCTCAGATGGCGCTGGGCAGACGGATGGCTCAGATGGCGCTGGGCAGACGGATGGCTCAGATGGCGCTGGGCAGACGGATGGCTCAGATGGCGCTGGGCAGACGGATGGCTCAGGCATCGCTGTGCAGACGGCAGACTCCTGCCGGCTGAGGCGCACTGTAGGCCTGGTGCGTGGTGCCGGGACTGGTGGTACCGGGCTGGGGACACGCATCTCAGGGCTAGTGCGGGGAGCAGCAACAGGACGCACAAGACTCTGGGGACACACAGGAGGCTTAGTGCGTGGTTTAGGCACTGGTGGTAAAGGGCTGGAGACACGCACCATATAGCTAGTGCGTGGAGGAGGCACTGGTGGTACTGGGTTGGGGCGGGGAGGTGGCGCCGGAAATACCGGACCGTGCAGGCGTACTGGCTCCCTTGAACGCCGAGCCTGCCCAACCTTACCTGGTTTTATGCTCCCCGTCGCCTGACCAGTGCGGGGAGGTGGAATGACCCGCACCGGCCTATGTAGGCGAACCGGGGACACCATGCGTAAGGCTGGTGCCATGTACGCCGGCCCGAGGAGACGCACTGGTGACCAGATGCGTTGGGCCGGCTTCATGACATACGGCTCAACGCTCAGTCTAGCCCGGCCGATACGTGGAGCTGAAATGTACCGAACCGGGCTATGCACGCGTACAGGAGACACCGTGCGCTCTACTGCGTAACACGGTGTCTGCCCGTACTCTCGCTCTCCACGGTAAGTACAAGGAGTAGGCGCAGGTCTCCTACCTGACTTCGCCACACTCCCTTTAAGGCCCCCCCCAAGAAATTTTTGGGTTGTACTCACGGGTTTCCAGCCTTCTCTCCGTGCTGCCTCCTCATATCGCCTCCTCTCGGCTTTCGCTGCCTCCAGCTCTTCACGAGAGAGGCGATATTCTCCAGGTTGATCCCAAGGTCCCTTTCCTTCCAATTCGTCCTCCCATCTCCAGAGATCCTGTGTAGGTAGGTCCTGTTGCCGCCTTCCATGCCGCTTGGTCCTATGGTGGGTAATTCTGTCACGATCGTGTGGCGGATTGACGGACCAAAATGCAGCAGTTGGAAAATAAGCCATCTTCTTTTATTTAACAACACGAAGATGAACACGACACAAAAACACTTTAACAAAACAACAAAACGACCGTGAAGCTACAAACGTTGTGCACATACATACAGGCTACAAACGTTCTACATAGACAATTACCCACAACCAATGAGAGCCTATGGCTACCCTAAATAAGGCTCCCAATCAGAGACAACCGAAATCAGCTGTCTCTAATTGGGAACTCATTCAGGTAACCATAGACTCTCCTAGATAACTAACCAACATAGACAACGCTAGACATCTACACTCAACACAAAACCATATACTACACCCCATAACCCCTTTACCAAATAAACACCCAAAACCAACAAAACATAAACATTCCCCATGTCACACCCTGACCTAACTAAAATAATAAAGAAAACAAAGAATAATAAGGCCAGGGCGTGACAAACGATGCTTCGTGGGAGGCAGTTGTTGATGTGTGCAGAGGGTCCTTGGTTCAAGCCCAGGTAGGGGCGAGGAGAGAGACAGAAGTGAAATTGTTACATTAGAATCAGTTTTTCTGGGTAAGTCTAGAAGAGCTTAGAACACCCGGAATGTACAATATTTGCACATTATTCTTTTCAAAATTCTTCAAGCTCTATCAAATTGGTTGTTGGTCATTGCTAGACAGCCATTTTCAAGTCTTGCCATAGATTTTCAAGCCGATCAAAACTGTAACTTGGACACTTAGGAACATTCAATATTGTCATAGTAAGCAACTCTGGCTTTTTGTTTTAGGTTATTGTCCTGCTGAAAAGTGAATTTGCATCCCAGTGTCTTTTGAAAATCAGACTGTACCAGGTTTTTCTCTAGAGTTTGCCTGTGCTTAGCTCTATTCCATTTATTTTCATCCTAAAACACTTGATGACAAGCATACCCATAACAAATTGCAGCAATCACCATGCTTGAAAATATTTAGAGTGGTACTCAACGATATGTTGTGTTGGACACAGAGTGAATATCTTTGCCAAATGTTTTGCAGTTTTACTTTAGTGCCTTTTTGCAAACAGAATGCATGTTTTGTAATATTTTTATTCTGTATATGTTTCCTTCTTTGCACTCTGTCATTTAGGTTAGTATTGTGGGGTACCTACAATGTTGTTGATCTATCCTCAGTTTCTCCTATCACAGCCATTAAACTATGTAACTGTTTTAAAGTCACCATTGTCATTATGGTGAAATCAGTGGAGGCTGCTAAGTGGAAGACAACTCATAATAATGTCTGGAACGGAGCAAATGGAATGGAATAAAACACATGGAAAACATGTGTTTAATTACCACGAGCCCGTTCTCCCCAATTAAGGTGCCAACAAACTCCTGTGGGTGAAATCCCTGAGCGTTTGCTTTCCTCTCCAGCGACTGAGTTAGGAAGGATGTCTGTATCTTTGTAGGGACTGAGTGTATTTATAAACCATCCAAAGTGTAATTAATAACTTCACCATGCTCAAAGGGATATTCAATGTCAAATGTATGTGTAACGGCTGTCGACGTCATTCTCCTCCTCAGACGAGGAGGAGCATGGATCGGACCAACATGCAGCGAGGTATGTAGACATGATGATTTTAATAATAATAACAAGGACGAAAATACACTTGAACAAATTACAAAACAACAAACGACGTTAAACAGACCTGAACATGAGAACTTACATAACACGAAGAAGGCGCGAACAGGAACAACGAATTGCACGAACGAAACAGTCCCGTGTGGTGACGAACACAAACACGGAAGACAATCACCCACAAACAAACAGTGAGAACAGCCTACCTTAATATGGTTCTCAATCAGATGAAACGTCAAACACCTGCCTCTAATTGAGAACCATATCAGGCAACACATTTCACCCAACATAGAAACACATAACATAGAATGCCCACCCCAACTTACTCCCTGACCAACTCAACACATACAAAAACAATGGAAAACAGGTCAGGAACGTGACAGTATGTTATTTTTACCCATCTACCAACAGGTTTTCTTCTTTGTGAGTCATTGGAAAAGCTCCCAGTCTTTGTGGTTGTATCTGTTTGAAATTCGCTGCTTGACTGAGGGACCTTACAGATAATTGTATGTGTGGGGTACAGAGATGAGGTAGTCGTTCAAAAATCATGTTAAACACTGGTATTGCACACAGAGTGAATCCATGCCACTCATGTGACTAGTTAAGCAAATCTTTACTCCTGAACATATTTAGGCTTGCCATAGAAAAGATGTTGAATACATATTGACTTGAGACAATTCAGCTTTTCAATTTTATGTCTAAAAACATAATTCCACATTGTGTGTCGACCAGTGACACAAAATCTCAATATAATCCATCTTAATGAGGTATGTAAAATGTTGGACCAATAAGTCCAAAAGATGTAATGGAAATTTCATTTAAAGGTTTTTATTACAGTGCAATTAATAAACAACCTTATATTCAGCCTCAATTGTTTTGTTGATTTAACACTCAACATAAAAACTGACAAGATAAATTCTAAATAGATACAGCTGAAGATGGAAGTTTACATACAGCTGAGCCAAATACATTTAAACTCAGTTTTTCACAATTCCTGACATTTAAGCCAAGTAAAAATTCCCTGTCTTGGGCAAGTTAGGCTCACCACTTTATTTTAAGAATGTGAAATGTCAGAATAATAGTAGAGAGAATGATTTATTTCAGCTTTAATTTCTTTCTTCACATTCAAAGTGAGTCAGAAGTTTACATACACTCAATTAGTATTTGTTAGCATTGCCTTTAAATTGTATAACTTGGGTCAAACGTTTCGGGGAGCCTTCCACACGCTTCCCACAATAAATTGGGTGAATTTTGGCCCATTCCTTCTGACAGAGCTGGTGTAACTGAGTCAGGTTTGTAGGCCTCCTTGCTCGCACACGCTTTTTCAGTTCTGCCCACAAATTTTCTGTAGGATTGAGGTCAGGGCTTTGTGATGGCCACTCCAATACCTTTACTTTGTTGTCCATTTTGCCACAACTTTGGACGTATGCTTGGGGTCATTGTCCATTTGGAAGACCCATTTGCGAGCAAGTTTTAACTTACTGACTGATGTCTTGAGATGTTGCTTCAATATATCCACATAATTTTCCTCCCTCATGATGCCATCTATTTTGTGAAGTGCACCAGTCCCTCCTGCAGCAAAGCACCTCCACAACATGATGCTGCCACCCCCGTGCTTCACGGTTGGAATAGTGTTCTTCGGTTTGCAAGCCTTCCCCTTTTTCCTCCAAACGTAACGATGGTCATTATGGCCAAACAGTTCTATTTTTGTTTCATTAGACCAGAGGACATTTCTCCAAAAAGTACAATCTTTGTCCCCATGTGCAGTTGCAAACCATAGTCTGGCTTTTTTATGGCGGTTTTTGGAGTGTTGGCTTCTTCCTTGCTGAGTGACCTTTCAGGTTATGTCGATATAGGACTCGTTTTACTGTGGATATAGATACTTTTGTACAGTATCTTCACAAGATCCTTTGCTGTGGTTCTGGTATTGATTTGCACTTTTCTCACCAAAGTACGTTCATCTCTAAGAGACAGAACGCGCTCCCTTCCTGAGCGGAATGACGGCTGAGTGGTCCCAAGGTGTTTATACTTGCGTACAATTGTTTGTTCAGATGAACGTGGTACCTTCAGGCATTTGGAAATTGAACCAGACTTGTGGAGGTCTACAATGTTTTTTCTGAGGTCTTGGCTGATTTCTTTTGATTTCCCCATAATGTCAAGCAAAGAGGCACTGAGTTTGAAGGTACGCCTTGAAATACATCCACAGGTACACCTCCAATTGACTCAAATGATGTTAATCAGAAGCTCCCAAAGCCATTAAATAATTTTCTGGGTTTTTCCAAGCTGTTTAAAGGCACAGTCAACTTAGTGTATGTAAACGTCTGACCCACTGGAATTGTGATACAGTGAAATAATCTGTCTGTAAACAATTGTTAGAAAAATTACTTGTGTCATGCACAAAGTAGATGTCCTGACCGACTTACCAAAAACTATAGTTTGTTAACACGAAATTTGTGGAGTGATTGAAAAATTTGTTTCAATGACTCCAACCTAAGTGTATGTAAACTTCCGACTTCAACTGTATAAACTGAAAATAGATTATATTGTTATTCTGGTAACTGCACAAAATATTAAGATAAACAGTGACTAGTAGATGTTAACACCATTCTGTCATCATGTAGACTTCCTGCACCAACTTCCTGTCTTGTATCAGACCACTGTCTCTCCAACTAACAGTGTCTTCTCTCCTCAGTCATCATTCACTTTATATGGTCTTAAACTGCCTTCAGTAAGCTAGTTGAACTCAGCAGTTCCTCAATACTGGAACCCATTAAACAGATGCTCTGTGAACTCAACACTCAAAATAAATGGTCCGAAATAAAGAGTAGCCTACATCATCATATCAACACTTAAGTAACAGTTAAACACTTTTCATCCCAGCAAATTCTACAAATACGCAGATAATCAAAGAACACATAATTATAAATGTAACAAAAGTACCAATAGAAAACAGATACACAATGACAATACTGTACATAAAAACACTTAATACCCATTGGAAAATTAACATGCACCTCTTTTATTCACTTGTGCATAAAGTCCATCTAGGTTGTTAAGAGGTGGTTCCTGGGCCCCTCTCCCGGTCACGTTGACTTCAGCGTACTCACTCTCCTGTCCCTGGACCCTGTCCTGGGCTGCAGCTGGGGTCTCTTTGGGCCGTAGTTTGGAGAAGTCTATGTCACCGTAGTGGATCTCTTCAGGCTGGTCTTCTGCAGGTTCCTCTGGTTCCTCTCCAGCTGTGGCCTGGTTAGCACACACTGTCCCAACCGGGGAGTTCTGTGGAGAGAACACAGAGAGAGGAACAGGTGTAAAGCTCTAAGCTCAGTCATGTGTAAAACTCTAAGGTCAGCAGGTTACACAACACATACTGAGTGGATGTCAATGAAAATGTAAATTCAACTGACAGGTGTAAAGAGGTACATTTTGTCAACAAATGAGCTCCAATCTAAAGAAAACACTGTCAAAGTCCAACAGATATTCTGTTATCATTCCATGTTCTTACAGGATGTGGCATTGCTATCGGTGTGGTCATCTCCCCTAAACTTGCTCTAAAATGATGTTAACCTCATGGCTTTGGATAGTTTCAGCATTAATTCTATTATTCCTTAGATACACTTTATAGATGGTTTTGAAAGTTGAGCCTTATTCCCACCTGTCCCTGTGTATTGTCTGTCCTTTCAAGTCCATCGTGGAGCCTAGAGTTTCTCCTCCTGGAAGACATTTAGAAAGGCCTTCTGAATGCACTGTGAGGGTTTTCATATGCAAAAGCACAAACACAGCAGAAATAATGGTTTTGTATTGATGTTTTTACCATCCAATAACACTGATCAGGCTGATAAGCAACAGGACCCCCAAAGTTCCTGCTGCAATCCCAAAAACCATTGTGGTAACAGTCTCTTCTTGCCCTGAAAATGCAGCACATATTAGGTCATTTCTCACATAAAGATCAGCAATGTACACTACACGACCAAAAGTATGTGGTCACCTGCTCATCGAACATCTCATTCCAAAATCATGGGCATTAATGTCAATGTCATTAAATAGCTGAATCCACGCATTTGAAGGGGTGTCCACATACTTTTGAATATATAGTGTATATCTAACATATGATTGTGCCCTACGTTCCCGTTTTACCTTTAATAGCCAGCTGCACTTCCTTTGACTTCCCACAGCCGTGACTATTTCTTGCTTCACAGTAGTACAGTCCTCCATCACCAACAGTCACATTGAGGGAGTAACTCAGTCCAGATGCTACCTGTGTTGGTTTATCTCCACTGATCTTGAACCAGGTGAAGTTTGTCACAGGAGGGTTGGCTGTACTGCTGCAGGTCAGATTAACACAGCTGCCCACTAATACTGGATCAGCTGGACTGATGGAGGCCGAGGTGTTCTTAGGAGAGACTGAGGGAGAGGGGTTCATTTAGAATGTATCTGGATATGGTATATTGAATAGTCTCATCAAAACCACTCTATTAAAATCATCAGTGAAAACATGATAGAATGATCTATTCTACAGGAACCGGTGACTAAATCTTACATGAAACATTAAGCATCATGTTATGTTCAGCTGTCTTGTTGCTTGTCCCTACTGGGTAGACTGCAGTACAAGTGATGTTCTTCTCATGATGAAGGTATGACGGAGTGAAGGTCACCGTGGAGAGAACTGATTTGGTTTGGTCTGGATTCTCCTGCAGTTGGTTCTCATGTGTAAACTGTGTAGGGAGAGTCCATGTCAGCTCAGGGGGGTGTTCGGGACAGGAAGTGACAGCAGAGCAGTTCAAACTGACAGGGATCCCTTCCTTCACCTCACCTGAGACAGTAAGGATGGGACTGGAAGGCAAATCTGTAATACATTGTAGATAAATATATTTTACACTAATAGTTAAATTATCCACTTGTTCTACTCTTATCTTTAATGAAAGGAATCTAAACTGAGAAAAATAGTTGGTAAACAGTTCAATTGTCTCTTACCCCAGACAACTATTTTAACAGACTTTTCAGTATCTGTTGCAAGGAATGGTTGACTCTCAATCCTGAAGAAGTATCTATTAGTGTAATTGGTGGTTACGTTGAAGAAGACTGTGGTGCAGTTCTTCTGGGACATGTTTCCAGTTATCTTCCCTTCATATCTGTTGACCGTCTCACTACTGTTAAATATCACACTGTCCGGACGCCCACCAAAGTATGGGTTTTCTTTAATCCACACTCCAGAGGTTAATATTGTGCTGTTTAATTTATCCTTATGTTGTTCAGGAATATCAAATGAACAAGGGATTTGCACACAGGAGCCAGTCAGTACATCCAGTCTATCTGGCATTGTGGTGATCAAATGTCGTTGGCCAAAACAGGCCAAAACACCTGCAACATGAAAGACAACATCAGGGAGGTTCTGACATATTTTCAGTTCAGTCCAATGATATGTATTAACCCTAGATGACTGACATGGGCCGCTGTTTGGAGGCAACTGCACAGCCATCTTGTTACTCCTCCTCCATTGTAAAAGCTATAGAAATGCATTTAGTATTGTCTACATTCATTTGTAAAACTGCAACACTCCTTCAACATAGAGACCCTACCCTTTCTCCAGCCAATGATTGCATCTTGTAACTCACTGAACTGGTATTATCCAATAACTCCTTCATCTTTGAGTCAGTTTTTCATTCAAATTCGGGGTGTAGCCATGGGCTCCCCCTTTGACCCCAACTATGTGAACCTGTATGTGGAACAATTTGAGGAAGCACTCATTTACACAACAGAGACACACCTCCTACTCTCTAAAATCATCTCATGGAAGAGATACATTGATGATGTTTTGTGCTCTGGGAAGGAAGTCAGCAGGAACTAAATTAATTCCAAACTCTGCTAAACGAGAGCTCTGAATATCTCAAATTCACCATGCAGACTGATGAGAGAAAATTAAGCTACCTGGACTTATGGATCATCAAAGAGAATGATGTTTTACATACAGACTTGTACACACAGCCAACAGACCTCAATACCCTGCTACGTGGGGAGAGTATGCATCCCCTTCCCCTCAGGAATGGTCTACCATATACCCAGTTATAAAGGATTAAACAAGTCTTTTGCACTAAGTACACCAAGTGTTCAGAGAAAATGAAAGCAATCCTGAAGAAGCACTGGCATATTCTGCAATCAGACAAAATTGCACACCTCTTCAAGGAACCCCCACTGGTGGTCTAAAAGTGTGGTCGCAATATTGCGGATAGCTTAGTGAGATCTAACCTGCCCCCTGAGCCCACTCAGACACTATGACACCCATTCCAAATGGGAACTACAAATGTGGCTCTAGCGCACAGTGCAATAGCACTACAAAAACATCCTTCTTCAGATACCCTCATACAGGTGGGAAAATCCCTGTTAGGGGTATCATCTCTTGCAAGATAAAGGGAGTAATCTATCTCATCACTTGTTCATGTGGAAAAGCCACAAACTAAAAGACAATTAAAACAATGTAGAGCTGAACACCGCAGCTCAATCAGGTGTAAGAACACTGACTATCCAATAGCAGCTCAATCAGGTGTAAGAACACTGACTATCCAGTAGCATATCACTTTGTTGAAGCAACACAGGTTGATCCCATCTCCTCCCTCAAATACACAGGTATTGAGCATGTTGCTCTACCAAGGAGAGGAGGTAACGTCCTACTACTACAGAGGGAGGACTACTGGATTTCCTATTGAAAAACATTGACCCCTAGTGGTCAGAATATTGACGTTGATCTCAGGCCCTTCTTATGAACAATTACTGTTTTATGAAGAAGTCTTATAAATGAATATATTCTTTCTACAGCTTATCAGCGTACAGCCAATATCTTCTCACTGTTCATGATTCTTATTATGGATGAACCAATTGATTACTTGTAACACCATTTTATGAAATTGGAAACAAGAAATATATGTGAAATTAAATTAAACTCTAATGTATGTTGATGCTAATCGTATGCTAATGTTAATGATAACAATAGCCTAATACATTCAATATGCTGTAAACTATTGTCTATTAACAGTTTCACTCAATTCATTCAAATTAAACTCGTAATTATGACACACCCCTCACTATTGTCATTAGTTGCACTAATTTCACTGTATGTCTACATAACCTGGTTCAAGGATTCATGACTTTGCCCTGAAGAAGGCACCGTGATGCTGAAACGTTGGTGTTTTAGCCAATAAATGACTGGGAGTTTCTATATATAGAGTGTGCAACTCTCTTTGTTTTTATAGCTTACAGTGTATTCACCGTTAGTCAGCACCTCTACAATAAGTCCTTTTCTCTGAGTGTGCTCCAGCTCATGCTTTTTATGTGACCTGAACATAACAAATAAAAAATAAACATGTAAAGATATTAAAGTATTGTATTTATAGAGTACTAACTTTACTGTCCCGTCTACAACATAATACTTACATACATGTCATTTTGTCCTTGAAATATTTTATTGAAATACTGTAGAATTCCATTAATTCTTATGGAGGACTGCTTCTTCTGGGGAGTACCATATATAGAGACCGGTGGATTTAAAGTCTCTCATTGGCCGTTACATAGCATCAGCGATCCAGGGTTTATACACATCAACGGTACAGTCTCTACTTTTAATAATAATAATATAGACTTATTTCAATGAACATGTGGGTGTTGCATAACTTTGTTTAAGTAATAAATGAAATAAGTATGTAATTGTTGTGTTATTTGTTCACTCAGGTTCCATTGATATAATATCAGCTTTTGATTGAATATCTGATAACATTCAGTATCAAAAATATCAGAGATACTTTTTCACAAGACTGTTTGAATCCAGACTATTAAAATACACTAATCAGGAATTAACTGTACACTTTTCTACACAGTTATACAGCACATCCCATAAAATATAATGACTTGTGGTTATTCCTTTATGTCTGATTCATAACTAGTTGTTGTTGTGTGGAAGACTCACCTGACATAAAGAGGACAATGAGAAAAAACATGTTCTCAGGACAAGCCATGTGAGAACTCACACACTACTGATCACCTGAAACAGTACAAACATACACTTACTGGTAGAGTAGCTTAACTCACACAACCCATTGCATTGAACCATCTCCATATCAAATACACTATGTCCTTCAGTTGTGAAGATAATACATGAACAAACAGCAGTACTTTAGAACATTTTGAATCTCATTACTCATAATTAATTTCCTTTAAATTATTTTGAACTTTCAAATTAAGAGAAAATATATTGAAGAAGTCGATACTTGCCTTAGACGGAAACGTAAACTGTCTACAGGAGAGACTGTCACACACATAGTGAGGTCTTACAAACTAAAGTGATGAAATTCATGTGGCATATCTCACATCTCATCAGTGACGTACTTCCTAATAAGTGTGTGCGAAATTATGTTCAAACAATACTTCAGTATTTAATGTCCCTTTCTCGGGGTAGGACAGGTCAGCAGCATTTTGAAACGGGCCCCCAAATCGCTAAGTCCGCCCCCGACACATTGTTAAATTAAACAAATGAAACTTTCTGCATTATAACCATCTCCCTCTCCTCTATCTCCCAGCCTGAATGGGAATGTGTGTGAGATTTAAACATATAGTTAAATCATGAACCAAAATCCACTATTCATTTATTCAAGAGTTAAGTTTGTTAAATTTGAGTTTGATACAAAACATATGGTTGTCACATTATGTTTCAACATGAAAAACAGACTTGGTATGAAACAGAGTAACTGTAATTGTATCTGACTGATTCTGACACACCACTCAACTTCTCCTACGCCAACTTCCTCTTTGAAGTCTATTTGCCAAGAAGAGCCTGGTGGGCTGGAAGCCACAGAGACACTCTTTTCACTCCACTTGGATACAGAATTGACTTTTTTGTAGCAGTTTATGAGACTTTATGCAGCAGGTTAGGAGAATTATCATAGCATGTTAAGAGCCTGAGGTTAAGGTCAGGTAAAATAGTTAGGTTTAGGGAAAATGCTCTCCTAACCAGGGTTGGATGACTGCAGTTGGGAACCTGAGTTTACTTTCCTGGATTTCAAAACGTTCTGCCATGGTGCAGAGATAATTATTTTTTATATTTTTGCTGTTTTATAGCACCTCATGCTTGTGTTCACATTTTGCCATGAGGCTGATATAAAAGGTTGCAGTTTTAAAGCTAATTTTCATGTAGTTCTACACATTTTGCTATCATATGCTATCTGGGGCCGTTCAGTAATCCGACCCTGCTGCTAACCTGCTTCCTAAATCGCTTCTTATTGAAGTGGCGTGAAAAGAATATCGCGGGTGACACAGGAGGGAGCCAGCAACCTGCAGGTCCTGGGGGGCAAGGAGGACATGGGTGCCCTCTTCGGTGGTCAAGTCTAGATGGGATTTTGTCAAAACGATGTTAAAAGTATAATTATTACAGTTTTTTAGCTAATCCTAACCCTTTTTCGTACTTTCATTTCATTTTCATAACCTGCTATGTTAATTCTCCTAAACTGCTGCAAAAAGTCTCCCAAACTTGCTAGAAAACTCAATTTTGACAAAAGCTGTATCCCTTCTAGACAAAACCCTCAACCTTCCTGAAGGCCTTCTGGGAGAAGGAGACCCAGGAGCTGAGGGCATACTTTACCCAGCAGGTGGGAGCCGACCTCCCCCAACAGGTGGTCTCCCAGGCTTCAATGGGAATGTGTGTGTGATGTTTTTTTTAAATCGAGATAACTCATAAACGTTGAATAGAACAAGTGTAGACCTTAACTGTGAAATGCTTACTGACAAGCCCTTAACCAACAGTGCAACTCAAGAAATAGTTAAGAAAATGTTTACTAAATTAACTAAGGTAAAACATTATAAAAAGAAACAAAAAATGTGCAATAACAAGGCTATATACATGGAGTACCGGTACAGAGTCAATGTGCGGGGTACAGGTTAGTCGAGGTAATTTGTACATGGATGTAGGGGTGTAGTGACCATGAATAGATAATAAACAGCGAGAAGCAGCAGTGTGCAAAACAAATGAAGGTGGGGGGTAAATGTAAATAGTCCGTTGGCCATTTGATTAATTGTTCAGCTGTCTTAGGGCTTGGGGGTAGAAGCTGTTAACGAGCATTTTTGTCCTATACTTAGCGCTCCGGTACCGCTTGCTGTCTGGAGTCTCTGATAATTTTTTGGTCTTTCCTCCTAGTATATAGTTCCTGCATGGCAGGTTGCTTGGCCCCAGTGATGTACTGGGCTGTACGTATTACCCTCTGTAGCGCCTTACGGTCAGATGCCGAGCAGTTGCTATACCAGTCTGTGATGCAACTCGTCAAGATGCTCTCGATGGTGCAGCTGTATAGCCTTTTGAGGATCTCGGGACCCATGCCAAATCATAGGGTTGTCACATAATTTTTTCAACATGAAAAACAGAGTTGTTATGAAACAGAGTAAGTGTAATTGTATCTGCCTGATTCTCACACACCACTCAACTTCTCCTGCACCAACTTCCTCTTTTTCTTGCTTAACTTCCTCTTTAAAGTCTATTTGCCAAGAAAACCCTGGTGGGCTGGATGACACATTTTCACACCACTTCTATACAGATTTGACTTTTTCGTATCAGGCTAGAAGAATTTATGCTGCAGGTTAGGAGAATTACGGCTATGGGTTACGGTTAGTGAAAATGCTCTCCTAACCAGGGTCGGACGACCCAACACCTCCCCCACCCTCTTACTTACTGCATTTCAACCCATTTTGCCATGGTGCAGAGAGCATTTCAACCCATTTTACCATGGTGTGGAGAGCATTTCAACCCATTTTGCCATGGTGCAGAGATACATATTTACAGTTTTATAATGCTATTCGACATGTTGTCATGAAGCTGACAATTTTTTTTGTTTGTTTTTGTAACGGTTGTCATAATCTTCCTCCTCCTCGGACGAGGAGAGGCGAGACGGATCGGACCAATACGCAGAGTGGGTAGTGCTCATGATCATTTATTAAATCGAAACGGAACACTAACATGAAACAAAATAACAAAATGAATACAACCGACAACAGTCCCGTGTGGCACGAATACAAACACGGAAACAAACACCCACAAAACACACGTGAAACCCAGGCTGCCTAAGTATGATTCTCAATCAGGGACAACGATTGACAGCTGCCTCTGATTGAGGATCATACCAGGCCGAACACAAAAATCCCAACATAGAAAATCAACCCTAGACAAACCCACCCAACTCACGCCCTGACCAACTAAAATAAATACCAGACAAAGGAAAACAGGTCAGGAACGTGAGTTTTCAAACTAATTTCCCACTATTCAACATATTTTGCTATCATATGCTATCTGGGGCCGTTCTGTAGTCCAGCCCTCCTCCTAACCATCTGCCAAAATCACTTCTTATTGAAGTGGCGTGAAAAGAATGTCCCGAGTGCCACATGAGGGAGACCGCGACCTACAGGGACTGGGAGGCAAGTTGGACATGGGCTCCCTGTCACGACTTCTACCGAAGTCGGTTCCTCTCCTTGTTCTGGCGGTGTTCAGCTGTCGAAGTCACCGGTCTTCTAGCCATCCCCGATCCATTTTTTATTTTACATTTGTTTTGGATTGTTTTCCCAGACACCTGGTTTTCATTCCCTCATTATGTGTTGTGTATTTAACCCTCTGTCCCCCCCATGTCTTTGTGTGGTATTGTTTGTTGTAAGTGCTTGTGCACATGTTGACAGGTGCACGTCGGGTTTTGTACCCATGTTGATTATTTCTTGATGCCGTTGGTTTTGGAATTAAACAGCTCCGGCTATTACCTAGTTCTGCTCTCCTGCGTCTGACTTCCCTGCCACCAGTTACGCATCCCTTACACTCCATCTACGGCGGTCAAGTCTAGATGGGATAAAGCTTTGTCAAATTGACGTCAAATTCTTTTAGCATTTGAGCTAATCCTAACTCTTTTCCATTCCTTGGTCTAATTGTCATAACCTGCTACGTTAATTCTCCTAACCTGCAGCCTAATTCTCCTAAACTTGCGAGAAAACAAAATTTGTACAAATCACTCTTTTCGACCTTCCCAAGGCCTTCTGGGAGAAGGACACCCAGGAGCTGAGGGCGTACTTTACACAATAGGTGGGAGCCGACGTCCCCCAACAGGTGGAGAGAGAGCTGAAGGCTCTGGAGGACAGGATCAGGGATTGAGAGGCGGAGGGACCAGATGATTCAGAGAGAGAAGAGAGAAAGTATTGACTATTGGACACTACACTACACTGATGCTGCAGTATGGTGGGGATGGGGATATGGTGGGACTGACAAAAAAAGGACGAACAAGCTCATTTCAGTTTTGTGGAAACTGCTTTGCCTATATGTGGATAAAATGTATGAAAATACAATGAAAGGATGTGCCTGCATGCAGATCAGGCTACCACTCACTATCAATGGATATATGAGTAGGAATTAGGTGATATAACAGAACCAATCTTACTGAGCTTTCCATGACATAGACTGACCATGTGAATCCAGGTTAAAGCTATGATCCCTTATTGTAGTCACTTGTTAAATCCACTTCAATCAGTGTAGACGAAGGGGAGGTGACAGGTTAATGAAGGATTTTTAAGCCTTGAGACAATTGAGAAGTGTATTGTGTATGTGAACCATTTAGTGGGTGTTTGGGCAAGACAATAAATGTAAGTGCCTTTGAACGAGGTGTGGTAGTAGGTGCCAGGCGCACTGGTTTCAAGAACTGCAATACTGCTGGGTTTTTTCACAGTTTCCGGTGTGTATCAAGAATGGTCCACCCCCCAAAGGAAATCCATCCAACTTGACACAACTGTAGGAAGCATTGGAGTCAACATGGGCCAACATCGCTGTGGAAAACTTCGACACCTTGTAGAGTCCATGCCCCAATGAACTGAGGCTGTTCTGAAGACAAAAGGGGTTTCAACTGAAAATTAGGAAGTTGTTCCTAATGTTTGGTGTACTCAGTGTCTTCAGAAAGTATCCCTTGACTTATTCCACATTCTGTTGTTTTACAGCTTGAATTAAAAATGGATTAAATAGCATACCCATAACACGGTGCAGCCATCACCATGCTTGAAAATATGAAGAGTGGTACTCAGTGATGTGATGTGTTGGATTGGCCCCAAACATAACACTTTGTATTCAGGACATAAAGTTAATTTCTTTGCTCATTTTTTAGCACTATTACTTTGCTGCCTTATTGCAAACAGAATGCATGTTTTGGAATATGTTTATTCTGTACATGTTTCCTTCTTCTCACTTTGTCATTTAGGTTTGTGTTGTGGAGTAACTACACTGTTGTTGATAGATCCTCAGTTTTCTCCAATCACAGCTGTTAAACTCTGTAACTGTTTTAAAGTCACCACTGGCCTTATGGTGAAATCAGTGGAGGCTGCTGAGGGGAAGACAACTCATAATTATGTCTGGAACGGAGAGAATGGAATCAAACACATGGAAAATGTGTTGGATGTATTTGATACCATTCCACCTGTTCTGCTCCAGTCATTACCACGAGCCAGTTCTCCCATATTAAGGTGCCACCAACCTCCTGTGAGTGAAATCCCTGAGCGGTTTTGTAATGAATGGGTGAATTGACAAACCATCCACAGTGTAGTTAATAACTTCACCATGCTCAAAGGGAAATTCATTGTCAGATTATAATTTGTTTTACCCATCTACCAACAGGTGCCCTTCTTTGAGAGGTATTGGAAAAGCTCTCTGGTCTTTGTGGTTTAATCTGTGTTTGAAATTCACTGCTTGACTGAGGGACCTTAAAGATAATTGTATGTGTGGGGTACAGAGATGAGGTAGTCATTCAAAAATCATGTTAAACACTGGTATTGCACACAGTGAATCCATGCAACTTATTATGTGACTAGTTAAGAAAATCTTTACTCCTGAAATAATTTAGGCTTGCCATAGAAAAGGGGTTGAATACTTATTGACTCCAGACATTTCAGCTTTTAATATTTTTAATTATTTATTTTTTCAAATAGGTTTCAATTGTTTCTTTGATTTAACATCCAACATAAAACTGACACAACATCTTCTAAATAAATATAAACTGAAAATATATAATATTGTTATTCTGGTAACTGCACAAAATATTAAGATAAACAGTGACTAGTGGATGTTAACACCATTCTGCCATCATGTAGACTTCCTGTACCAACTTCCTGTCTTGTATCAGACCACTGTCTCTCCAACTAAGAGAGGAACAGGTGTAAAGCTCTACGGTCAGCAGGTTACACAACACATACTGAGGTGATGTCAATGAAAATGTGAATTCAATTGTACCTCATTATTCACTGGCCTTTTGCCAACAAATGAGGTGTAATCTAAATGTTTCACAGCCAAAGTAAACACTGTCAAAGTCCAAAGCTATTCTGTTATCATTCCATGTTCTTACAGGATGTGGCATTGCTGTCGGTGTGGTCATCTCACCTTGAACAACCTCTAAAATGATATTAACCTCATGGCTTTGGATAGTTTCAGCATTAATTCAGTACTTCCATAGATACACTTTGTAGATGGTTTGAAAGTTGAGCCTTATTCCCACCTGTCCCTGTGTATTGTCTGTCCTTTCAAGTCCATCGTGGAGCCTCGAGTTTCTCCTCCTGGAAGACATTTAGAAAGGCCTTCTGAATGCACTGTGAGGGTTTTCATATGCAGAAGCACAAACACAGCAGAAATAATATAGTTTTGCATTGATGCCAGGAAGAGTTTTTACCATCCAAAACACTGACCAGGCTGATAAGCAGAAAGGCCCCCAGAGTTCCTGCTGCAACCCCAACAACCATTGGGTTAACAGGCTCTTGTTGCCCTGAAAATAAAGCACATTTGATGGTCTTTTCTCACATAAAGATCTCTAAAGTATCTAACCTAAGGTTGTTGTCCTGGAACCACACGGCCAGGTCTCTGACCTCCTGTCATGTCCTGACTATAGAAAGCCTTTATTTTCTATGGAAGAGTAGGTCAGGGCGTGACTCTGGGTTTAGTCTAGTTTATATTTTCTATGTGGGGCTCTAGTTAGTTTTTTCTATGTTGGTGTTTTAGTATGATTCCCAATTAGAGGCAGCTGGCTATCGTTGTCTCTAATTGGGGATCATACTTAAGTAGCATTTTTTCCACCTGTGTGTTATGGGATATTATTTGGAGTTAGTGCACTTTGCACCGTTGTTGTCACGGTTTGTTCGTTTATTGTTAAGTCTTTGCTATAGTTTCACTTCTTTAATGAATTCAAATTTTTTAGTATATGGGGGTTTGGTGACAAAACAGATGGCACTGTGATAGACTGCATTCAATTTGCTGAGTAGAGTGTTGGAGGCTATTTTGTAAATGACATCGCCGAAGTCAAGGATCGGTAGGATAGTCAGTTTTACGAGGGTATGTTTGGCAGCATGAGTGAAGGAGGCTTTCTTGCG